>NC_054502.1:1475578-1722958 GCF_017639515.1 Carcharodon carcharias
CACATCCGTCATTCACTGCCCTCTCCCAGTGTGACACAGGGTCACTCACTGCGCACTTCCTGTGTGACACAGGGTCCCTCACTTCACACTCCCAGAGCGACACGCAGTCACTCACTGACCACTGCCAGTGTGACGCACAGTCACTCACTGACCACTGCCAGTGTGACTCATTGTTACTCACTGACTACTCCCAGTGTGACACACGGTCACTCACTGACCCCTTCCTGTGTGACTCATTGTTACTCACTGACCACTCCCTGTGTGACACAGGGTCACTCACTATCCACACCCTGTGTGACACAGGGTCCCTCACTGACCCCTTCCTGTGTGACAATGGGTCACTCACTGACCACTACCAGTGTGACACAGGGTCACTCACTGACCACTCCCAGTGTGACATATGGTCACTCACTGAGCACTGCCTGTCTGACACATCTGTCATTCACTGACCACTCCCAGTGTGACATGTTGTCACTCACTGACCACTTCCTGTGTGTCTCATTGATACTGACTGACCACTCCCTGTCTGATACAGGGTCACTCACTGACCACTGCCTGTCTGACACATCTGTCATTCACTGACCTCTCCCAGTGTGACAAGTTGTCACTCACTGACCACTTCCTGTGTGACTCATTGATACTGACTGACCACTCCCAGTGTGACACGTTGTCACTCACTGACCACTTCCTGTGTGACTCATTGTTACTGACTGACCACACCCTATGTGACACACGCCCACTCACTGACCACTCTCTGTGTGACACAGGGTCACTCACTGCCCACTCCCTGTGTGACACAGGGTCATTCACTGACCGCTCCCAGTGTGTGACACGGTCACTCAGTGACCACTGCCTGTCTTACACATCTGTCATTCACTGCCCACTCCCATTGTGATTCATCAATCACTGACAACTTCCTGTATGACTCATTGTTACTGACTGACCACTCCCTGTGTGACATAGGATCACTCACTGCCCACTCCCTGTGTGACACACGGTCAATCACATCCCACTCCCTGTGTGACACACGGTCACTCACTGACCACTTCCTGTGTGACACATTGGTACTCACTGACCACTCCCGGTGTGACACACGCTCACTCACTGACCACTCTCTGTTTGACACATGGTCACTCACTGACCACATTCTGTGTGACACGTCGTCACTCACTGACCACTTCCTGTGTGACACGTCACTCACTGACCACTTCCTGAGTGACTCATTGTTACTCACTGATCACTCCCAGAGTGACACGCAGTCACTCAGTGACCACTGCCAGTGTGACTCGTTGTTACTCACTAACCACTCCCAGTGGGATACATGGTTACTCACTGACCACTTCCTGTGTGACTCATTGTTACTCACTGACCACTCCCAGTGTGACACACGATCACTCACTGACCACTTCCTCTGTGACTCATTGTTATTCACTGACAACTCCCTGTGTGACACAGGGTCACTCACTGCCCACTCCCTGTGTGACACAGGGTCACTCACTGCCCTCTCCCTGCGTGACACCGGGTCACTCACTGCCCACTCCCTGTGTGACACAGGGTCACTCACTGCCCACTCCCTGTGTGACACAGGGTCACTCACTGACCTCTCCCAGTGTGTGACACGGTCACTCATTGACCACTGCCTGTCTTTCACATCTGTCATTCACTGACCACTCCCAGTGTGACTCATCAATCACTGACCACTTCCTGTATGACTCATTGTTACTGACTGACGACTCCCTGTGTGACACAGGGTCACTCACTGACCTCTCCCTGTGTGACATATGGTCACTCACTGACCACTGCCTGTCTGACACATCTGTCTTTCACTGACCACTCCCAGTGTGGCACGTTGTCACTCACTGACCACTTCCTGTGTGACTCATTGTTACTGACTGACCACACCCTGTGTGACACACGCCCACTCACTGACCACTCTCTGTGTGACACAGGGTCAATCACTGCCCACTCCCTGTGTGACACAGGGTCACTCACTGCCCACTCCCTGTGTGACACAGGGTCATTCACTGACCGCTCCCAGTGTGTGACACGGTCACTCAGTGACCACTGCCTGTCTGACGCATCTGTCATTCACTGACCACTCCCATTGTGATTCATCAATCACTGACAACTTCCTGTATGACTCATTGTTACTGACTGACCACTCCATGTGTGACATAGGGTCACTCACTGCCCACTCCCTGTGTGACACACGGTCACTCACATCCCACTCCCTGTGTGACACATCTGTCACTCACTGACCACTTCATGTTTGACATGTGGTCACTCACTGACCACTTCCTGTGTGTCTCATTGTTACTGACTGATCACTCCCAGAGTGACACGCAGTCACTCACTGACCACTGCCACTGTGACACATTTTCACTCACTGATCACTTCCGGTGTGACTCATTGTTACTCACTGCCCACTCCCTGTGTGACACAGGGTCACTCACTGTCTACTCCGTTTGTGACACAGGGTCACTCACTGACCAATCCCTGTGTGACACACAATCACTCACTGACCACACCCAGCGTGACACACGGTCACTCACTGACCATTCCCAGCATGACACACGGTCACTCACTGACTACTCCCTGTGTGATACACGTTCACTCACTGACCACTCCCAGTGTGACACAATGTTACTCCCTGACCACTCCCAGTGTGACACGTTGTCACTCACTGACCACTTCCTGTGTGACTCATTGTTACTGACTGACCACTCCCTGTGTGATACAGGGTCACTCACTGACCACTGCCTGTCTGACACATCTGTCATTCACTGACCACTCCCAGTGTGACACGTTGTCACTCACTGACCACTTCCTGTGTGACTCGTTGTTAGTCACTAACCACTCCCATTGTGATACATGGTCACTCGCTAACCACTTCCTGTGTGACACAATGTTACTCACTTTCAACTCCCTGTGTGACACAGGGTCACTCACTGGCCACTCCCTGTGTGACAAAGGGTCACTCACTGCCCTCTCCCTGTGTGACACAGGGTCACTCGCTGCCCACTCCCTGTGTGACACAGGGACACTCACTGCCCACTCCCTGTGGGACACAGGGTCACTCACTGACCACTCCCAGTGTGTGACACGGTCACTCAGTGACCACTGCCTGTCGGACATATCTGTCATTCACTGACCACTCCCAATGTGACTCATCAATCACTGACCACTTCCTGTATGACTCATTGTTACTGACGGACCACTCCCTGTGTGACACAGGGTCACTCACTGCCTACTCCCTGTGTGACACAGGGTCACTCACTGACCCCTCCCAGTGTCTGAAACAGGGTCACTCACTGACAACTGCCTGTCTGACACATCTGTCATTCACTGACCACTCCTTGTGTGACACAGGGTTACTCACTGCCCACTCCCTGTGTGACACACGGTAACTCACTGACCACTGCCAGTGTGACGCATAGTCACTCACTGCCCACTCCCTGTGTGACACACAGTCGCTCACTGCCCACTCCCTGTGTGACACATGGTCACACACTGACCACTCCCTGTGTGACACATGGTCACTCACTGACCACTTCCTGTGTGACACACGGTAACTCACTAACCACTGCCAGTGTGACACTCAGTCACTCACTGACCACTGCCAGTGTGACTCATTGTTACTCACTGACCACTCCCAGTGTGACACACGGTCAGTCACTGACCACTCCCAGTTTGACACAATGTTACTCTCTGACCACTTCCAGTATGAAACACGATCAGTCACTGACCACTCTCAGTGTGACACGCAGTCACTCACTGACCACTCTCTGTGTGACACGTGGTCACTCACTGACCACATCCTGTGAGATGCGTCATCACTTACTGACCACTTCCTGTGTGATTCATTGTTACTCACTGATCACTCCCAGTGTGACATGCAGTCACTCACTGACCACTGCCATTGTGACTCATTGTTACTCACTGACCACTCCCAGTGTGACACACGGTCACTCACTGATCACTCCCTGTGTGACACCTTGTCACTCACTGCCCACTCCATGTGTGACAAAGGGTCACTCACTGACCATTCCCAGTGTGTGACAAGGTCACTCACTGATCACTGCCTGTCTGACACATCTGTCATTCACTGACCACTCCCAGTGAGACACATTGTCACTCACTGACCACTTCCTGTCTGACACATCCGTCATTCACTGCCCTCTCCCAGTGTGACACAGGGTCACTCACTGCGCACTTCCTGTGTGACACAGGGTCCCTCACTTCACACTCCCAGAGCGACACGCAGTCACTCACTGACCGCTGCCAGTGTGACGCACAGTCACTCACTGACCACTGCCAGTGTGACTCATTGTTACTCACTGACTACTCCCAGTGTGACACACAGTCACTCACTGACCCCTTCCTGTGTGACTCATTGTTACTCACTGACCACTCCCTGTGTGACACAGGGTCACTCACTATCCACACCCTGTGTGACACAGGGTCCCTCACTGACCCCTTCCTGTGTGACAATGGGTCACTCACTGACCACTACCAGTGTGACACAGGGTCACTCACTGACCACTCCCAGTGTGACATATGGTCACTCACTGAGCACTGCCTGTCTGACACATCTGTCATTCACTGACCACTCCCAGTGTGACATGTTGTCACTCACTGACCACTTCCTGTGTGTCTCATTGATACTGACTGACCACTCCCTGTCTGATACAGGGTCACTCACTGACCACTGCCTGTCTGACACATCTGTCATTCACTGACCTCTCCCAGTGTGACAAGTTGTCACTCACTGACCACTTCCTGTGTGACTCATTGATACTGACTGACCACACCCTGTGTGATACAGTGTCACTCACTGACCACTGCCTTTCTGACACATCAGACATTCAATGCCCACTCCCTGTGTGACACAGTGTCACTCACTGACCTCTCCCTGTGTGACACACGGTCACTCACTGCCACTCCCTGTGTGACACACGGTCACTCACTGACCTCTCCCTGTGTGACACACGGTCACTCACTGCCACTCCCTGTGTGACACACGGTCACTCACTGCCCTCCCTGTGTGACACAGGGTCACTCACTGATCTCTCCCTGTGTGACACAGGGTCACTCACTGACCATTCCAAGTGAGTGACAAGGTCACTCACCGACCACTGCCTGTCTGACACATCTGTCATTCACTCACCACTCCCATTGTGACACGTTGTCACTCACTGACCACTTCCTGTCTGACACATCCGTCATTCACTGCCCTCTCCCTGTGTGACACAGGGTCACTCACTGCCCACTTCCTGTGTGGCACACGGTCACCCACTGCCCACTTCCTGTGTGACACACCGTCACTCACTGCACACTCCCTGAGTGACACGCAGTCACTCACTGACAACTGCCAGTGTCTCATTCTTACTCACTGACTACTCCCAGTGTGACACAATGTCACTCACTGACCCCTTCCTGTGTGACTCATTGTTACTCACTGACCACTCCCTTTGTGACACATTTTCACTCACTGACCACACCCTGTGTGACACAGGGTCACACACTGACCACGCCCTGTGTGACACATGGTCACTCACTGACCACTTCCTGTGTGACACACGGTAACTCACTGACCACTGCCAGTGTGACACTCAGTCACTCACTGACCACTGCCAGTGTGACTCATTGTTACTCACTGACCACTCCCAGTGTGACACACGGTCAGTCACTGACCACTCCCAGTTTGACACAACGTTACTCTCTGACCACTTCCAGTTTGAAACACGATCAGTCACTGACCACTCTCAGTGTGACACGCAGTCACTCACTGACCACTCTCTGTGTGACACGTGGTCACTCACTGACCACATCCTGTGAGATGCGTCATCACTTACTGACCACTTCCTGTGTGATTCATTGTTACTCACTGATCACTCCCAGTGTGACATGCAGTCACTCACTGACCACTGCCATTGTGACTCATTGTTACTCACTGACCACTCCCAGTGTGACACACGGTCACTCACTGATCACTCCCTGTGTGACACCTTGTCACTCACTGCCCAATCCATGTGTGACAAAGGGTCACTCACTGACCATTCCCAGTGTGTGACAAGGTCACTCACTGATCACTGCCTGTCTGACACATCTGTCATTCACTGACCACTCCCAGTGAGACACATTGTCACTCACTGACCACTTCCTGTCTGACACATCCGTCATTCACTGCCCTCTCCCAGTGTGACACAGGGTCACTCACTGCGCACTTCCTGTGTGACACAGGGTCCCTCACTTCACACTCCCAGAGCGACACGCAGTCACTCACTGACCACTGCCAGTGTGACGCACAGTCACTCACTGACCACTGCCAGTGTGACTCATTGTTACTCACTGACTACTCCCAGTGTGACACACGGTCACTCACTGACCCCTTCCTGTGTGACTCATTGTTACTCACTGACCACTCCCTGTGTGACACAGGGTCACTCACTATCCACACCCTGTGTGACACAGGGTCCCTCACTGACCCCTTCCTGTGTGACAATGGGTCACTCACTGACCACTACCAGTGTGACACAGGGTCACTCACTGACCACTCCCAGTGTGACATATGGTCACTCACTGAGCACTGCCTGTCTGACACATCTGTCATTCACTGACCACTCCCAGTGTGACATGTTGTCACTCACTGACCACTTCCTGTGTGTCTCATTGATACTGACTGACCACTCCCTGTCTGATACAGGGTCACTCACTGACCACTGCCTGTCTGACACATCTGTCATTCACTGACCTCTCCCAGTGTGACAAGTTGTCACTCACTGACCACTTCCTGTGTGACTCATTGATACTGACTGACCACACCCTGTGTGATACAGTGTCACTCACTGACCACTGCCTTTCTGACACATCAGACATTCAATGCCCACTCCCTGTGTGACACAGTGTCACTCACTGACCTCTCCCTGTGTGACACACGGTCACTCACTGCCACTCCCTGTGTGACACACGGTCACTCACTGACCTCTCCCTGTGTGACACACGGTCACTCACTGCCACTCCCTGTGTGACACACGGTCACTCACTGCCCTCCCTGTGTGACACAGGGTCACTCACTGTTCTCTCCCTGTGTGACACAGGGTCACTCACTGACCATTCCAAGTGAGTGACAAGGTCACTCACCGACCACTGCCTGTCTGACACATCTGTCATTCACTCACCACTCCCATTGTGACACGTTGTCACTCACTGACCACTTCCTTTCTGACACATCCGTCATTCACTGCCCTCTCCCTGTGTGACACAGGGTCACTCACTGCCCACTTCCTGTGTGGCACACGGTCACCCACTGCCCACTTCCTGTGTGACACACCGTCACTCACTGCACACTCCCTGAGTGACACGCAGTCACTCACTGACAACTGCCAGTGTGACTCATTCTTACTCACTGACTACTCCCAGTGTGACGCAATGTCACTCACTGACCCCTTCCTGTGTGACTCATTGTTACTCACTGACCACTCCCTGTGTGACACATTTTCACTCACTGACCACACCCTGTGTGACACAGGGTCACTCACTGACCACACCCTGTGTGACACAGGGTCTCTCACTGACCACTCCTTGTGTGACACAGGGTCACTCACTGACCCCTTCCTGTGTGACAAAGGGTCACTCACTGACCACTGCCAGTGTGACACAGGGTCACTCACTGACCACTCCCAGTGTGACATATGGTCACTCACTGACCACTGCCTGTCTGACACATCTGTCATTCACTGACCACTCCCAGTGTGACACGTTGTCAATCACTGACCACTTCCTGTGTGACTCATTGTTACTGACTGACCACACCCTGTGTGACACACGCTCACTCACTGACCACTGCCTGTCTGACACATCTGTCAATCACTGACCACTCCCATTGTGATTCATCAATCACTGACCACTTCCTGTATGACTCATTGTTACTGACTGACCTCTCCCTGTGTGACACAGGGTCACTCACTGCCCACTCCCTGTGTGACACACGGTCACTCACTTCCCACTCCCTGTGTGACTCACGGTCACTCACTGACCCCTTCCTGTGTGACATGTGGTCACTCACTGAGCACTTCCTGTGTGACCCATTGTTACTGACTGATCACTCCCAGAGTGACACGCAGTCACTCACTGACCACTGCCACTGTGACACAGGTTCACTCACTGCCCACTCCCTGTTTGACACAGGGTCACTCACTGTCCACTCCCTTTGTGACAAAGGGTCACTCACTGACCACTCCCTGTGTGACACACTATCACTCACTGACCACACCCAGCGTGACACACGGTCACTCACTGACCACTCCCAGCATGACACACGGTCACTCACTGACTACTCCCTGTGTGATACACGTTCACTCACTGACCACTCCCAATGTGACACAATGTTACTCACTGACATCTCCCAGTGTGACATATGGTCACTCACTGACCACTGCCTGTCTGACACATCTGTCATTCACTGACCACTCCCAGTGTGACACGTTGTCAATCACTGACCACTTCCTGTCTGACACATCCGTCATTCACTTCCCTCTCCCTGTGTGACACAGGGTCACTCACTGCCCACTTCCTGTGTGACACAGGGTCACTCACTGCACACTCCCAGAGTGTCACGCAGTCACTCACTGACCACTGCCAGTGTGACGCACAGTCACTCACTGACCAATGCCAGTGTGACTCATTGTTACTCACTGACTACTCCCAGTGTGACACATGGTCACTCACTGACCCCTTCCTGTGTGACTCATTGTTACTCACTGCCCACTCCCTGTGTGACACAGGGTCACTCACTGACCACAAACTGTGTGACACAGGGTCACTCACTGATCACTCCCTTTGTGACACAGGGTCACTCAATGCCCACTCCTTGTGTGACACAGGGTCACTCACTGACCACTCCCAGTGTGACATATGGTCACTCACTGAGCACTGCCCCTCTGACACATCTGTCATTCACTGACCACTCCCAGTGTGACATGTTGTCACTCACTGACCACTTCCTGTGTGTCTCATTGATACTGACTGACCACTCCCTGTCTGATACAGGGTCACTCACTGACCACTGCCTGTCTGACACATCTGTCATTCACTGACCTCTCCCAGTGTGACAAGTTGTCACTCACTGACCACTTCCTGTGTGACTCATTGATACTGACTGACCACACCCTGTGTGATACAGTGTCACTCACTGACCACTGCCTTTCTGACACATCAGACATTCAATGCCCACTCCCTGTGTGACACAGTGTCACTCACTGACCTCTCCCTGTGTGACACACGGTCACTCACTGCCACTCCCTGTGTGACACACGGTCACTCACTGACCTCTCCCTGTGTGACACACGGTCACTCACTGCCACTCCCTGTGTGACACACGGTCACTCACTGCCCTCCCTGTGTGACACAGGGTCACTCACTGATCTCTCCCTGTGTGACACAGGGTCACTCACTGACCATTCCAAGTGAGTGACAAGGTCACTCACCGACCACTGCCTGTCTGACACATCTGTCATTCACTCACCACTCCCATTGTGACACGTTGTCACTCACTGACCACTTCCTGTCTGACACATCCGTCATTCACTGCCCTCTCCCTGTGTGACACAGGGTCACTCACTGCCCACTTCCTGTGTGGCACACGGTCACCCACTGCCCACTTCCTGTGTGACACACCGTCACTCACTGCACACTCCCTGAGTGACACGCAGTCACTCACTGACAACTGCCAGTGTCTCATTCTTACTCACTGACTACTCCCAGTGTGACACAATGTCACTCACTGACCCCTTCCTGTGTGACTCATTGTTACTCACTGACCACTCCCTTTGTGACACATTTTCACTCACTGACCACACCCTGTGTGACACAGGGTCACACACTGACCACGCCCTGTGTGACACATGGTCACTCACTGACCACTTCCTGTGTGACACACGGTAACTCACTGACCACTGCCAGTGTGACACTCAGTCACTCACTGACCACTGCCAGTGTGACTCATTGTTACTCACTGACCACTCCCAGTGTGACACACGGTCAGTCACTGACCACTCCCAGTTTGACACAACGTTACTCTCTGACCACTTCCAGTTTGAAACACGATCAGTCACTGACCACTCTCAGTGTGACACGCAGTCACTCACTGACCACTCTCTGTGTGACACGTGGTCACTCACTGACCACATCCTGTGAGATGCGTCATCACTTACTGACCACTTCCTGTGTGATTCATTGTTACTCACTGATCACTCCCAGTGTGACATGCAGTCACTCACTGACCACTGCCATTGTGACTCATTGTTACTCACTGACCACTCCCAGTGTGACACACGGTCACTCACTGATCACTCCCTGTGTGACACCTTGTCACTCACTGCCCAATCCATGTGTGACAAAGGGTCACTCACTGACCATTCCCAGTGTGTGACAAGGTCACTCACTGATCACTGCCTGTCTGACACATCTGTCATTCACTGACCACTCCCAGTGAGACACATTGTCACTCACTGACCACTTCCTGTCTGACACATCCGTCATTCACTGCCCTCTCCCAGTGTGACACAGGGTCACTCACTGCGCACTTCCTGTGTGACACAGGGTCCCTCACTTCACACTCCCAGAGCGACACGCAGTCACTCACTGACCACTGCCAGTGTGACGCACAGTCACTCACTGACCACTGCCAGTGTGACTCATTGTTACTCACTGACTACTCCCAGTGTGACACACGGTCACTCACTGACCCCTTCCTGTGTGACTCATTGTTACTCACTGACCACTCCCTGTGTGACACAGGGTCACTCACTATCCACACCCTGTGTGACACAGGGTCCCTCACTGACCCCTTCCTGTGTGACAATGGGTCACTCACTGACCACTACCAGTGTGACACAGGGTCACTCACTGACCACTCCCAGTGTGACATATGGTCACTCACTGAGCACTGCCTGTCTGACACATCTGTCATTCACTGACCACTCCCAGTGTGACATGTTGTCACTCACTGACCACTTCCTGTGTGTCTCATTGATACTGACTGACCACTCCCTGTCTGATACAGGGTCACTCACTGACCACTGCCTGTCTGACACATCTGTCATTCACTGACCTCTCCCAGTGTGACAAGTTGTCACTCACTGACCACTTCCTGTGTGACTCATTGATACTGACTGACCACACCCTGTGTGATACAGTGTCACTCACTGACCACTGCCTTTCTGACACATCAGACATTCAATGCCCACTCCCTGTGTGACACAGTGTCACTCACTGACCTCTCCCTGTGTGACACACGGTCACTCACTGCCACTCCCTGTGTGACACACGGTCACTCACTGACCTCTCCCTGTGTGACACACGGTCACTCACTGCCACTCCCTGTGTGACACACGGTCACTCACTGCCCTCCCTGTGTGACACAGGGTCACTCACTGTTCTCTCCCTGTGTGACACAGGGTCACTCACTGACCATTCCAAGTGAGTGACAAGGTCACTCACCGACCACTGCCTGTCTGACACATCTGTCATTCACTCACCACTCCCATTGTGACACGTTGTCACTCACTGACCACTTCCTTTCTGACACATCCGTCATTCACTGCCCTCTCCCTGTGTGACACAGGGTCACTCACTGCCCACTTCCTGTGTGGCACACGGTCACCCACTGCCCACTTCCTGTGTGACACACCGTCACTCACTGCACACTCCCTGAGTGACACGCAGTCACTCACTGACAACTGCCAGTGTGACTCATTCTTACTCACTGACTACTCCCAGTGTGACGCAATGTCACTCACTGACCCCTTCCTGTGTGACTCATTGTTACTCACTGACCACTCCCTGTGTGACACATTTTCACTCACTGACCACACCCTGTGTGACACAGGGTCACTCACTGACCACACCCTGTGTGACACAGGGTCTCTCACTGACCACTCCTTGTGTGACACAGGGTCACTCACTGACCCCTTCCTGTGTGACAAAGGGTCACTCACTGACCACTGCCAGTGTGACACAGGGTCACTCACTGACCACTCCCAGTGTGACATATGGTCACTCACTGACCACTGCCTGTCTGACACATCTGTCATTCACTGACCACTCCCAGTGTGACACGTTGTCACTCACTGACCACTTCCTGTGTGACTCATTGTTACTGACTGACCACACCCTGTGTGACACACGCTCACTCACTGACCACTGCCTGTCTGACACATCTGTCAATCACTGACCACTCCCATTGTGATTCATCAATCACTGACCACTTCCTGTATGACTCATTGTTACTGACTGACCTCTCCCTGTGTGACACAGGGTCACTCACTGCCCACTCCCTGTGTGACACACGGTCACTCACTTCCCACTCCCTGTGTGACTCACGGTCACTCACTGACCCCTTCCTGTGTGACATGTGGTCACTCACTGAGCACTTCCTGTGTGACCCATTGTTACTGACTGATCACTCCCAGAGTGACACGCAGTCACTCACTGACCACTGCCACTGTGACACAGGTTCACTCACTGCCCACTCCCTGTTTGACACAGGGTCACTCACTGTCCACTCCCTTTGTGACAAAGGGTCACTCACTGACCACTCCCTGTGTGACACACAATCACTCACTGACCACACCCAGCGTGACACACGGTCACTCACTGACCACTCCCAGCATGACACACGGTCACTCACTGACTACTCCCTGTGTGATACACGTTCACTCACTGACCACTCCCAATGTGACACAATGTTACTCACTGACATCTCCCAGTGTGACATATGGTCACTCACTGACCACTGCCTGTCTGACACATCTGTCATTCACTGACCACTCCCAGTGTGACACGTTGTCAATCACTGACCACTTCCTGTCTGACACATCCGTCATTCACTTCCCTCTCCCTGTGTGACACAGGGTCACTCACTGCCCACTTCCTGTGTGACACAGGGTCACTCACTGCACACTCCCAGAGTGTCACGCAGTCACTCACTGACCACTGCCAGTGTGACGCACAGTCACTCACTGACCAATGCCAGTGTGACTCATTGTTACTCACTGACTACTCCCAGTGTGACACATGGTCACTCACTGACCCCTTCCTGTGTGACTCATTGTTACTCACTGCCCACTCCCTGTGTGACACAGGGTCACTCACTGACCACAAACTGTGTGACACAGGGTCACTCACTGATCACTCCCTTTGTGACACAGGGTCACTCAATGCCCACTCCTTGTGTGACACAGGGTCACTCACTGACCCCTTCCTGTGTGACAATGGGTCACTCACTGACCACTACCAGTGTGACACAGGGTCACTCACTGACCACTCCCAGTGTGACATATGGTCACTCACTGAGCACTGCCCCTCTGACACATCTGTCATTCACTGACCACTCCCAGTGTGACATGTTGTCACTCACTGACCACTTCCTGTGTGTCTCATTGATACTGACTGACCACTCCCTGTCTGATACAGGGTCACTCACTGACCACTGCCTGTCTGACACATCTGTCATTCACTGACCTCTCCCAGTGTGACAAGTTGTCACTCACTGACCACTTCCTGTGTGACTCATTGATACTGACTGACCACACCCTGTGTGATACAGTGTCACTCACTGACCACTGCCTTTCTGACACATCAGACATTCAATGCCCACTCCCTGTGTGACACAGTGTCACTCACTGACCTCTCCCTGTGTGACACACGGTCACTCACTGCCACTCCCTGTGTGACACATGGTCACTCACTGACCTCTCCCTGTGTGACACACGGTCACTCACTGCCACTCCCTGTGTGACACACGGTCACTCACTGCCCTCCCTGTGTGACACAGGGTCACTCACTGATCTCTCCCTGTGTGACACAGGGTCACTCACTGACCATTCCAAGTGAGTGACAAGGTCACTCACCGACCACTGCCTGTCTGACACATCTGTCATTCACTCACCACTCCCATTGTGACACGTTGTCACTCACTGACCACTTCCTTTCTGACACATCCGTCATTCACTGCCCTCTCCCTGTGTGACACAGGGTCACTCACTGCCCACTTCCTGTGTGGCACACGGTCACCCACTGCCCACTTCCTGTGTGACACACCGTCACTCACTGCACACTCCCTGAGTGACACGCAGTCACTCACTGACAACTGCCAGTGTGACTCATTCTTACTCACTGACTACTCCCAGTGTGACGCAATGTCACTCACTGACCCCTTCCTGTGTGACTCATTGTTACTCACTGACCACTCCCTGTGTGACACATTTTCACTCACTGACCACACCCTGTGTGACACAGGGTCACTCACTGACCACACCCTGTGTGACACATGGTCTCTCACTGACCACTCCTTGTGTGACACAGGGTCACTCACTGACCCCTTCCTGTGTGACAAAGGGTCACTCACTGACCACTGCCAGTGTGACACAGGGTCACTCACTGACCACTCCCAGTGTGACATATGGTCACTCACTGACCACTGCCTGTCTGACACATCTGTCATTCACTGACCACTCCCAGTGTGACACGTTGTCAATCACTGACCACTTCCTGTGTGACTCATTGTTACTGACTGACCACACCCTGTGTGACACACGCTCACTCACTGACCACTGCCTGTCTGACACATCAGACATTCAATGCCCACTCCCTGTGTGACACAGTGTCACTCACTGACCTCTCCCTGTGTGACACACGGTCACTCACTGCCACTCCCTGTGTGACACACGGTCACTCACTGACCTCTCCCTGTGTGACACACGGTCACTCACTGCCACTCCCTGTGTGACACACGGTCACTCACTGCCCTCCCTGTGTGACACAGGGTCACTCACTGATCTCTCCCTGTGTGACACAGGGTCACTCACTGACCATTCCAAGTGAGTGACAAGGTCACTCACCGACCACTGCCTGTCTGACACATCTGTCATTCACTCACCACTCCCATTGTGACACGTTGTCACTCACTGACCACTTCCTTTCTGACACATCCGTCATTCACTGCCCTCTCCCTGTGTGACACAGGGTCACCCACTGCCCACTTCCTGTGTGACACACCGTCACTCACTGCACACTCCCTGAGTGACACGCAGTCACTCACTGACAACTGCCAGTGTGACGCAATTTCACTCACTGACCCCTTCCTGTGTGACTCATTGTTACTCACTGACCACTCCCTGTGTGACACATTTTCACTCACTGACCACACCCTGTGTGACACAGGGTCACTCACTGACCACACCCTGTGTGACACAGGGTCTCTCACTGACCACTCCTTGTGTGACACAGGGTCACTCACTGACCCCTTCCTGTGTGACAAAGGGTCACTCACTGACCACTGCCAGTGTGACACAGGGTCACTCACTGACCACTCCCAGTGTGACATATGGTCACTCACTGACCACTGCCTGTCTGACACATCTGTCATTCACTGACCACTCCCAGTGTGACACGTTGTCACTCACTGACCACTTCCTGTGTGACTCATTGTTACTGACTGACCACACCCTGTGTGACACACGCTCACTCACTGACCACTGCCTGTCTGACACATCTGTCAATCACTGACCACTCCCATTGTGATTCATCAATCACTGACCACTTCCTGTATGACTCATTGTTACTGACTGACCTCTCCCTGTGTGACACAGGGTCACTCACTGCCCACTCCCTGTGTGACACACGGTCACTCACTTCCCACTCCCTGTGTGACTCACGGTCACTCACTGACCCCTTCCTGTGTGACATGTGGTCACTCACTGAACACTTCCTGTGTGACCCATTGTTACTGACTGATCACTCCCAGAGTGACACGCAGTCACTCACTGACCACTGCCACTGTGACACAGGGTCACTCACTGCCCACTCCCTGTGTGACACAGGGTCACTCACTGACCACTCCCTTTATGACAAAGGGTCACTCACTGACCACTCCCTGTGTGACACACAATCACTCACTGACCACACCCAGCGTGACACACGGTCACTCACTGACCACTCCCAGCATGACACACGGTCACTCACTGACTACTCCCTGTGTGATACACGTTCACTCACTGACCACTCCCAGTGTGACACAATGTTACTCACTGACATCTCCCAGTGTGACATATGGTCACTCACTGACCACTGCCTGTCTGACACATCTGTCATTCACTGACCACTCCCAGTGTGACACGTTGTCAATCACTGACCACTTCCTGTCTGACACATCCGTCATTCACTTCCCTCTCCCTGTGTGACACAGGGTCACTCACTGCCCACTTCCTGTGTGACACAGGGTCACTCACTGCACACTCCCAGAGTGTCACGCAGTCACTCACTGACCACTGCCAGTGTGACACACAGTCACTCACTGACCCCTTCCTGTGTGACTCATTGTTACTCACTGCCCACTCCCTGTGTGACACAGGGTCACTCACTGACCACAAACTGTGTGACACAGGGTCACTCACTGATCACTCCCTTTGTGACACAGGGTCACTCAATGCCCACTCCTTGTGTGACACAGGGTCACTCACTGACCCCTTCCTGTGTGACAAAGGGTCACTCACTGACCACTCCCTGTGTGACACAGGGTCACTCACTGACCACTCCCAGTGTGACATATGGTCACTCACTGACCACTGCCTGTCTGACACATCTGTCATTCACTGACCACACCCAGTGTGACAAGTTGTCACTCACTGACCACTTCCTGTGTGACTCATTGATACTGACTGACCACTCCCTGTGTGATACAGGGTTACTCACTGACCACTGACTGTCTGACACATCAGACATTCACTACCCACTCCCTGTGTGACACAGGGTCACACACTGCCCTTTCCCTGTGTAACACAGGGTCACTCACTGACCACTCCCTGTGTGACACAGGGTCACTCACTGCCCACTTCCTGTGTGACACACGGTCACTCACATCCCACTCCCTGTGTGACACATGGTCACTCACTGCCCACTCACTGTGTGACACATGGTCACTCACTGCCCACTCCCTGTGTGACACCCGGTCACTCACTGACCACTTCCTGTGTGACACATTGGTACTCACTGACCACTCCCTTTGTGACACACGCTCACTCCCTGACCACTCTCTGTGTGACACGTGGTCACTCACTGACCACTTCCTGTATGACACGTCACTCACTGACCACTTCCTGCGTGACTCATTGTTACTCACTGATCACTCCCAGAGTGACATGCAGACACTCACTGACAACTGCCAGTGTGACTCGTTGTTACTCACTAACCATTCCCAGTGTGATACATGGTCACTCACTGACCACTTCCTGTGTGACTCATTGTTACTCACTGTCCACTCCCTGTGTGATACAGGGTGACTCACTGCCCACTCCCTGTGTGACACACGATCTCTCACTGACAACTCCCTGTGTGACTCATTGTTACTCACTGACCAATCCCTGTGTGACATAGGGTCACTCACTGACCACTCCTTGTGTGACACAGGGTCACTTCCTGCCTACACCCTGTGTGACATACGGTCACTCACTGACCACTGCCTGTATGACAAATCTGTCATTCACTGACCACTCCCTGTGTGACATTTTGACACTCACTGACCACTTCCTGTGTGACTCATTGTTACTGACTGACCACTCATAGAGTGGCACAGGGTCACTCACTGACCATTGTATGTCTGACACATCCGTCATTCACTGCCCACTCATTGTGTGACACAGGGTCACTCACTGCCCTCTCCTGTGTGACACAGGGTCACTCACTTCCCTCTCACTGTGTGACACAGTGTCACTCACTTCCCACTCACTGTGTGATGCACGTTCACTCACTGCCCACTCCCTGTGTGACACATTGTTACTCACTGACCACTCCCAGTGTGACACACGGTCACTCACTGACCACTTCCTCTGTGACATGAGGTCACTCTCTGACCACTTCCTGTGTGACTCATTGTTACTGACTGATCACTCCCAGATTGAGATGCAGTCACTCACTGACCACTCCCAGTGTGACACATGGTCACTCACTGACCACTCCCAGTGTGACATATGGTCACTCACTGACCACTGCCTGTCTGACACATCTGTCATTCACTGACCACACCCAGTGTGACAAGTTGTCACTCACTGACCACTTCCTGTGTGACTCATTGATACTGACTGACCACTCCCTGTGTGATACAGGGTTACTCACTGACCACTGACTGTCTGACACATCAGACATTCACTACCCACTCCCTGTGTGACACAGGGTCACACACTGCCCTTTCCCTGTGTAACACAGGGTCACTCACTGACCACTCCCTGTGTGACACAGGGTCACTCACTGCCCACTTCCTGTGTGACACACGGTCACTCACATCCCACTCCCTGTGTGACACATGGTCACTCACTGCCCACTCACTGTGTGACACATGGTCACTCACTGCCCACTCCCTGTGTGACACCCGGTCACTCACTGACCACTTCCTGTGTGACACATTGGTACTCACTGACCACTCCCTTTGTGACACACGCTCACTCCCTGACCACTCTCTGTGTGACACGTGGTCACTCACTGACCACTTCCTGTATGACACGTCACTCACTGACCACTTCCTGCGTGACTCATTGTTACTCACTGATCACTCCCAGAGTGACATGCAGACACTCACTGACAACTGCCAGTGTGACTCGTTGTTACTCACTAACCATTCCCAGTGTGATACATGGTCACTCACTGACCACTTCCTGTGTGACTCATTGTTACTCACTGTCCACTCCCTGTGTGATACAGGGTGACTCACTGCCCACTCCCTGTGTGACACACGATCTCTCACTGACAACTCCCTGTGTGACTCATTGTTACTCACTGACCAATCCCTGTGTGACATAGGGTCACTCACTGACCACTCCTTGTGTGACACAGGGTCACTTCCTGCCTACACCCTGTGTGACATACGGTCACTCACTGACCACTGCCTGTATGACAAATCTGTCATTCACTGACCACTCCCTGTGTGACATTTTGACACTCACTGACCACTTCCTGTGTGACTCATTGTTACTGACTGACCACTCCTAGAGTGGCACAGGGTCACTCACTGACCATTGTATGTCTGACACATCCGTCATTCACTGCCCACTCATTGTGTGACACAGGGTCACTCACTGCCCTCTCCTGTGTGACACAGGGTCACTCACTTCCCTCTCACTGTGTGACACAGTGTCACTCACGTCCCACTCACTGTGTGATGCACGTTCACTCACTGCCCACTCCCTGTGTGACACATTGTTACTCACTGACCACTCCCAGTGTGACACACGGTCACTCACTGACCACTTCGTCTGTGACATGAGGTCACTCTCTGACCACTTCCTGTGTGACTCATTGTTACTGACTGATCACTCCCAGATTGAGATGCAGTCACTCACTGACCACTCCCAGTGTGACACATGGTCACTCACTGACCACTTCCTGTGTGACATGAGGTCACTCACTGACCACTTCCTGTGTGACTCATTGTTACTGACTTATCACTCCCAGATTGAGATGCATTCACTCACTGACCACTCCCAGTGTGACACATGGTCACTCACTGATCACTTCCTGTGTGACTCATTGTTACTCACTGCCCACTCCCTGTGTGACACAGGGTCACTCACTGCCTACTCCCTGTGTGACACAGGGTCACTCACTAACTCCTCCCAGGGTCTGACACAGGGTCACTCACAGACCACTGCCTGTCTGACATGTCTGTCATTCACTGACCACTCCCTGTGTGACACAGGGTCACTCACAGACCACACCCTGTGTGACACACGGTCACACACTGCCCTCTCCCTGTGTGACACACAGTCACTCACTGCCCACTCCCTGTGTGACACATGGTCACACACTGAACACTCCCTGTGTGACGCATGGTCACTCACTGCCCACTCCCTGTGTGACACATGGTCACACACTGACCACTCCCTGTGTGACACACGGTCACTCACTGACAACTCCCTGTGTGACACACGGTAACTCACTGACCACTCCCAGTGTGACACGCAGTCACTCACTGACCACTCTCTGTGTGACACATGATCACTCACTGACCACATCCTGTGAGACACGTCGTCACTTACTGACCACTTCCTGTGTGATTCATTGTTACTCACTGATCACTCCCAGTGTGACATGCAGTCACTCATTGACCACTGCCATTGTGACTCATTGTTACTCACTGACCTCTCCCAGTGTGACACACGGTCACTCACTGACCACTCCCTGTGTGACACATGGTCACTCACTGCCCTCCCTGTGTGACACAGGGTCACTCACTGATGTCTCCCTGTGTGACACAGGGTCACTCACTGACCATTCCAAGTGAGTGACAAGGTCACTCACCGACCACTGCCTGTCTGACACATCTGTCATTCACTCACCACTCCCAGTGTGACACGTTGTCACTCACTGACCACTTCCTTTCTGACACATCCGTCATTCACTGCCCTCTCCCTGTGTGACACCCGGTCACTCACTGACCACTTCCTGTGTGACACATTGGTGCTCACTGACCACTCCCTTTGTGACACACGCTCACTCCCTGACCACTCTCTGTGTGACACGTGGTCACTCACTGACCACTTCCTGAGTGACACGTCATCACTCACTGACCACTTCCTGTGTGACACGTCACTCACTGACCACTTCCTGCGTGACTCATTGTTACTCACTGACCAATCCTTGTGTGACATAGGGTCACTCACTGACCACTCCTTGTGTGACACAGGGTCACTCCCTGCCTACACCCTGTGTGACATACGGACACTCACTGACCACTGCCTGTATGACAAATCTGTCATTCACTGACCACTCCCTGTGTGACATTTTGACACTCACTGACCACTTCCTGTGTGACTCATTGTTACTGACTGACCACTCCTAGAGTGGCACAGGGTCACTCACTGACCACTGTATGTCTGATACATCCATCATTCACTGCCCACTCATTGTGTGACACAGGGTCACTCACTGCCCTGTCACTGTGTGACACAGGGTCACTCACTGCCCTCTCACTGTGTGACACAGTGTCACTCACTTCCCACTCACTGTGTGATGCACCTTCACTCACTGCCCACTCCCTGTGTGACACATTGTTACTCACTGACCACTCCCAGTGTGACACACGGTCACTCACTGACCACTTCCTGTGTGACATGAGGTCACTCACTGACCACTTCCTGTGTGACTCATTGTTACTGACTGATAACTCCCAGATTGAGATGCAGTCACTCACTGACCACTCCCAGTGTGACACATGGTCACTCACTGATCACTTCCTGTGTGACTCATTGTTACTCACTGCCCACTCCCTGTGTGACACAGGGTTACTCACTGACCACTCCCTTTGTGACACAGGGTCACTCACTGACCACTCCCTGTGTGACACACAATCACTCACTGAGCACACTCAGCGTGACACACGGTCACTCACTGACTACTCCCTGTGTGATACACATTCATACACTGACCACTCCCAGTGTGACACAATGGTACTCACTGACCACTCCCAGTGTGACATATGGTCACTCACTGACCACTGCCTGTCTGACACATCTGTCATTCACAGACCACTCCCAGTGTGACACGTTGTCAGTTACTGACCACTTCCTGTGTGACTCATTGATACTGACTGACCACTCCCTGTGTGATACAGGGTCACTCACTGACCACTGCCTGTCTGACACATCAGACATTCACTGCCCTCTCCCTGTGTGACACAGGGTCACTCACTGACCTCTCCCTGTGTGACACAGGGTCACTCACTGACCACTGCCTGTCTGACACATCTGTCATTCACTGACCACTCCCAGTGTGACACGTTGTCACTCACTGACCATTTCCTGTCTGACACATCCGTCATTTACTGCCATCTCCCTGTGTGACACAAGGTATCTCACTTCCCACTTCCTGTGTGACACACGTTCACTCACTGCCCACTCCCAGAGTGACACGTAGTCACTCACTGACAACTGCCAGTGTGACTCATTGTTACTCACTGACTACTCCTAGTGTGACACTCGGTCACTCACTGACCCCTTCCTGTGTGACTCATTGTTACTCACTGACCACTCCCTGTGTGACACAGTGTCACTCACTGACCACTCCCTGTGTGACATAGGGTCAATCACTGACCACACCCTGTGTGACACAGGGTCACTCACTGATCACACCCTGTGTGACACAGGGTTACTCACTGACCAGTTCTTGTGTGACACAGGGTCACTCACTGACCCCTTCCAGTGTGACAAAGGTTCACTCACTGACCACTCCCAGTGTGACACAGGGTCACTCACTGACCCCTTCCTGTGTGACAAAGGTTCACTCACTGACCACTCCCAGTGTGACACAGGGTCACTCACTGACCACTCCCAGTGTGACATATGGTCACTCACTGACCACTGCCTGTCTGACACATCTGTCATTCACTGACCACTCCCAGTGTTACACGTTGTCACTCACTGACCACTTCCTGTGTGACTCATTGTTATTGACTGACCACACCCTGTGTGACACACACTCACTCACTGACCACACTCTGTGTGACACAGGGTCACTCACTGCCCACTCCCTGTGTGACACAGGGTCACTCACTGCCCACTCCCTGTGTGACACAGGGTCACTCACTGACCACTCCCAGTGTGTGACACGGTCACTCCCAGTGACCACTGCCTGTCTGACACATCTGTCATTCACTGACCACTCCCAGTGTGACTCATCAATCACTGACAACTTCCTGTATGACTCATTGTTACTGACTGACCACTCGCTGTGTGACACAGGGTCACTCACTGCCTACTCCCTGTGTGACACAGGGTCACTCACTGACCCCTCCCAGTGTCTGACACAGGGTCACTCACAGACCACTGCCTGTCTGACACATCTGTCATTCACTGACCACTCCCTGTGTTTCACAGGGTCACTCACAGACCACTCCCTGTGTGACACACGGTCACACACTGCCCTCTCCCTGTGTGACACACAGTCACTCACTGCCCACTCCCTGTGTGACACATGGTCACACACTGAACACTCCCTGTGTGACACATGGTCACACACTGACCACTCCCTGTGTGACACACGGTCACTCACTGACAACTCCCTGTGTGACACACGGTAACTCACTGACCACTCCCAGTGTGACACGCAGTCACTCACTGACCACTCTCTGTGTGACACATGGTCACTCACTGACCACATCCTGTGAGACACGTCATCACTTACTGACCACTTCCTGTGTGATTCATTGTTACTCACTGATCACTCCCAGTGTGACATGCAGTCACTCACTGACCACTGCCATTGTGACTCATTGTTACTCACTGACCTCTCCCAGTGTGACACACTGTCACTCACTGACCACTCCCTGTGTGACACATGGTCACTCACTGCCAACTCCCTGTGTGACAAAGGGTCACTCACTGAGCATTCCCAGTGTGTGACAAGGTCACTCGCTGACCACTGCCTGTCTGACACATCTGTCATTCACTGACCACTCCCAGTGTGACACGTTGTCACTCACTGACCAATTCCTGTCTGACACATCCGTCATTCACTGCCCTCTCCCTGTGTGACACAGGGTCACTCACTGCCCACTTCCTGTGTGACACAGGGTCACTCACTGCACACTCCCAGTGTGACACGCAGTCACTCACTGACCACTGCCAGTGTGACGCACAGTCACTCACTGACCACTGCCAGTGTGACTCATTTTTACTCACTGACCACTCCCAGTGTGACACACGGTCAGTCACTGACCACTCCCATTTTGACACAGTGTTACTCTCTGACCACTTCCAGTATGAAACACGATCAGTCACTGACCACTCCCAGTGTGACACGCAGTCACTCACTGAGCACTCTCTGTGTGACACGTGGTCACTCACTGACCACATCCTGTGAGATACGGCATCACTTACTGACCACTTCCTGTGTGATTCATTGTTACTCACTGATCACTCCCAGTGTGACATGCAGTCACTCACTGACCACTGCCATTGTGACTCATTGTTACTCACTGACCACTCCCAGTGTGACACATGGTCACTCACTGACCACTCCCTGTGTGACACATTGTCACTCACTGCCCACTCCATGTGTGACAAAGGGTCACTCACTGACCATTCCCAGTGTGTGACAAGGTCACTCACTGACCATTGCCTGTCTGACATATCTGTCATTCACTGAGCACTCCCAGTGTGACATGTTGTCACTCACTGACCACTTCCTGTGTGTCTCATTGATAGTGACTGACCACTCCCTGTCTGATACAGGGTCACTCACTGACCACTGCCTGTCTGACACATCTGTCATTCACTGACCTCTCCCAGTGTGACAAGTTGTCACTCACTGACCACTTCCTGTGTGACTCATTGATACTGACTAACCACACCCTGTGTGATACAGTGTCACTCACTGACCACTGCCTTTCTGACACATCAGACATTCAATGCCCACTCCCTGTGTGACACAGTGTCACTCACTGACCTCTCCCTGTGTGACACACGGTCACTCACTGCCACTACCTGTGTGACACACGGTCACTCACTGCCCTCCCTGTGTGACACAGGGTAACTCACTGATCTCTCCCTGTGTGACACAGGGTCACTCACTGACCATTCCAAGTGAGTGACAAGGTCACTCACCGACCACTGCCTGTCTGACACATCTGTCATTCACTCACCACTCCCAGTGTGACACGTTGTCACTCACTGACCACTTCTTTTCTGACACATCCGTCATTCACTGCCCTCTCCCTGTGTGACACAGGGTCACTCACTGCCCACTGCCGGTGTGACACACGGTCACCCACTGCCCACTTCCTGTGTGACACACCGTCACTCACTGCACACTCCCAGAGTGACACGCAGTCACTCACTGACAACTGCCAGTGTGACTCATTCTTACTCACTGACTACTCCCATTGTGACACTCGGTCACTCACTGACCCCTTCCTGTGTGACTCATTGTTACTCACTGACCACTCCCTGTGTGACACATTTTCACTCACTGACCACTCCCGGTGTGACATAGGGTCACTCACTGACCACACCCTGTGTGACACAGGGTCACTCACTGACCACACCCTGTGTGACACAGGGTCACTCACTGACCACTCCTTGTGTGACACAGGGTCACTCACTGACCCCTTCCTGTGTGACAAAGGGTTACTCACTGACCACTGCCAGTGTGACACAGGGTCACTCACTGACCACTCCCAGTGTGACATATGGTCACTCACTGACCACTGCCTGTCTGACACATCTGTCATTCACTGACCACTCCCAGTGTGACACTTTGTCACTCACTGACCACTTCCTGTGTGACTCATTGTTACTGACTGACCACACCCTGTGTGACAGACGCTCACTCACTGACCACTGCCTGTCTGACACATCTGTCAATCACTGACCACTCCCATTGTGATTCATCAATCACTGACCACTTCCTGTATGACTCATTGTTACTGACTGACCTCTCCCTGTGTGACACAGGGTCACTCACTGCCCACTCCCTGTGTGACACACGGTCACTCACTTCCCACTCCCTGAGTGACTCATGGTCACTCACTGACCCCTTCCTGTGTGACATGTGGTCACTCACTGAACACTTCCTGTATGACTCATTGTTACTGACTGATCACTCCCAGAGTGACACGCAGTCACTCACTGACCACTGCCACTGTGACACAGGGTCACTCACTGCCCACTCCCTGTGTGACACAGGGTCACTCACTGACCACTCCCTTTGTGACAAAGGGTCACTCACTGACCACTCCCTGTGTGACACACAATCACTCACTGACCACACCCAGCGTGACACACGGTCACTCACTGACCACTCCCAGCATGACACACGGTCACTCACTGACTACTCCCTGTGTGATACACGTTCACTCACTGACCACTCCCAGTGTGACACAATGTTACTCACTGACCTCTCCCAGTGTCACATATGGTCACTCACTGACCACTGCCTGTCTGACACATCTGTCATTCACTGACCACTCCCAGTGTGACACGTTGTCAATCACTGACCACTTCCTGTCTGACACATCCGTCATTCACTACCCTCTCCCTGTGTGACACAGGGTCACTCACTGCCCACTTCCTGTGTGACACAGGGTCACTCACTGCACACTCCCAGAGTGTCACGCAGTCACTCACTGACCACTGCCAGTGTGACGCACAGTCACTCACTGACCACTGCCAGTGTGACTCATTGTTACTCACTGACTACTCCCAGTGTGACACATGGTCACTCACTGACCCCTTCCTGTGTGACTCATTGTTACTCACTGACCACTCCCTGTGTGACACAGGGTCACTCACTGACCACACCCTGTGTGACACAGGGTCACTCACTGATCACTCCTTGTGTGACACAGGGTCACTCACTGACCCCTTCCTATGTGACAAAGGGTTACTCACTGACCACTGCCAGCTTGACACAGGGTCACTCACTGACCACTCCCAGTGTGACATATGGTCACTCACTGACCACTGCCTGTCTGACACATCTGTCATTCACTGACCACTCCCAGTGTGACACGTTGTCACTCACTGACCACTTCCTGTGTGACTCATCGTTACTGACTGACCACACCCTGTGTGACACACGCTCACTCACTGACCACTGCCTGTCTGACACATCTGTCAATCACTGACCACTCCCATTGTGATTCATCAATCACTGACCACTTCCTGTATGACTCATTGTTACTGACTGACCTCTCCCTGTGTGACACAGCGTCACTCACTGCCCACTCCCTGTGTGACACACGGTCACTCACTTCCCACTCCCTTTGTGACTCACGGTCACTCACTGACCCCTTCCTGTGTGACATGTGGTCACTCACTGAACACTTCCTGTGTGACTCATTGTTACTGACTGATCACTCCCAGAGTGACACGCAGTCACTCACTGACCACTGCCACTGTGACACAGGGTCACTCCCTGCCCACTCCCTTTGTGACACAGGGTCACTCACTGACCACTCCCTTTGTGACAAAGGGTCACTCACTGACCACTCCCTGTGTGACACACAATCACTCACTGACCACACCCAGCGTGACACACGGTCACTCACTGACTACTCCCTGTGTGATACACGTTCACTCACTGACCACTCCCAGTGTGACACAATGTTACTCACTGACCTCTCCCAGTGTGACATATGGTCACTCACTGACCACTGCCTGTCTGACACATCTGTCATTCACTGACCACTCCCAGTGTGACACGTTGTCAATCACTGACCACTTCCTGTCTGACACATCCGTCATTCACTACCCTCTCCCTGTGTGACACAGGGTCACTCACTGCCCACTTCCTGTGTGACACAGGGTCACTCACTGCACACTCCCAGAGTGTCACGCAGTCACTCACTGACCACTGCCAGTGTGACGCACAGTCACTCACTGACCACTGCCAGTGTGACTCATTGTTACTCACTGACTACTCCCAGTGTGACACATGGTCACTCACTGACCCCTTCCTGTGTGACTCATTGTTACTCACTGACCACTCCCTGTGTGACACAGGGTCACTCACTGACCACACCCTGTGTGACACAGGGTCACTCACTGATCACTCCTTGTGTGACACAGGGTCACTCACTGACCCCTTCCTGTGTGACAAAGGGTTACTCACTGACCACTGCCAGCTTGACACAGGGTCACTCACTGACCACTCCCAGTGTGACATATGGTCACTCACTGACCACTGCCTGTCTGACACATCTGTCATTCACTGACCACTCCCAGTGTGACACGTTGTCACTCACTGACCACTTCCTGTGTGACTCATCGTTACTGACTGACCACACCCTGTGTGACACACGCTCACTCACTGACCACTGCCTGTCTGACACATCTGTCAATCACTGACCACTCCCATTGTGATTCATCAATCACTGACCACTTCCTGTATGACTCATTGTTACTGACTGACCTCTCCCTGTGTGACACAGCGTCACTCACTGCCCACTCCCTGTGTGACACACGGTCACTCACTTCCCACTCCCTGTGTGACTCACGGTCACTCACTGACCCCTTCCTGTGTGACATGTGGTCACTCAATGAACACTTCCTGTGTGACTCATTGTTACTGACTGATCACTCTCAGAGTGACACGCAGTCACTCACTGACCACTGCCACTGTGACACAGGGTCACTCCCTGCCCACTCCCTTTGTGACACAGGGTCACTCACTGACCACTCCCTTTGTGACAAAGGGTCACTCACCGACCACTCCCTGTGTGACACACAATCACTCACTGACCACACCCAGCGTGACACACGGTCACTCACTGACCACTCCCAGCATGACACACGGTCACTCACTGACTACACCCTGTGTGATACACGTTCACTCACTGACCTCTCCCAGTGTGACATATGGTCACTCACTGACCACTGCCTGTCTGACACATCTGTCATTCACTGACCACTCCCAGTGTGACACGTTGTCAATCACTGACCTCTTCCTGTCTGACACATCCGTCATTCACTGCCCTCTCCCTGTGTGACACAGGGTCACTCACTGCCCTCTTACTGTGTGACACAGGGTCACTCACTGCACACTCCCAGAGTGTCACGCAGTCACTCACTGACCACTGCCAGTGTGATGCACAGTCACTCACTGACCACTGCCAGTGTGACTCATTGTTACTCACTGACTACTCCCAGTGTGACACATGGTCACTCACTGACCACTCCCTGTGTGACACAGGGTCACTCACTGACCACTCCCAGTGTGACATATGGCCACTCACTGACCACTGCCTGTCTGACACATCTGTCATTCACTGACCACTCCCAGTGTGACAAGTTGTCACTCACTGACCACTTCCTGTGTGACTCATTGATACTGACTGACCACTCCCTGTGTGATACAGGGTTACTCACTGACCACTGACTGTCTGACACATCAGACATTCACTACCCACTCCCTGTGTGACACAGGGTCACACACTGCCCTCTCCCTGTGTGACACAGGGTCACTCACTGACCACTCCCTTTGTGACACAGGGTCACTCACTGACCACTCCCTGTGTGACACAGGGTCACTCACTTCCCACTCCCTGTGTGACACATGTTTACTCACTGCCCACTCCCTGTGTGACACATGGTCATTCACTGCCCACTCCCTGTGTGACACCCGGTCACTCACTGACCACTTCCTGTGTGACACATTGGTACTCACTGACCACTCCCTTTGTGACACACGCTCACTCCCTGACCACTCTCTGTGTGACACGTGGTCACTCACTGACCACTTCCTGTGTGACACGTCGTCACTCACTGACCACTTCCTGCGTGACACGTCACTCACTGACCACTTCCTGCGTGACTCATTGTTACTCACTGATCACTCCCAGAGTGACATGCAGACACTCACTGACAACTGCCAGTGTGACTCGTCGTTACTCACTAACCACTCCCAGTGTGATACACGGTCACTCACTGACCACTTCCTGTGTGACTCATTGTTACTCACTGTCCACTCCCTGTGTGACACAGGGTGACTCACTGCCCACTCCCTGTGTGACACAAGGTCACTCACTGACTACTCCCTGTGTGACTCATTGTTACTCACTGACCATTCCCTGTGTGACATAGGGTCACTCACTGACCACTCTTGTGTGACACAGGGTCACTCCTTGCCTACACCCTGTGTGACATACGGTCACTCACTGACCACTGCCTGTATGACAAATCTGTCATTCACTGACCACTCCCTGTGTGACATTTTGACACTCACTGACCTTTTCCTGTGTGACTCATTGATACTGACTGACCACTCCTAGAGTGGCACAGGGTCACTCACTGACCACTGTATGTCTGATACATCCGTCATTCACTGCCCACTCATTGTGTGACACAGGGTCACTCACTGCCACTCCCTGTGTGACACACGGTCACTCACTGCCCTCCCTGTGTGACACAGGGTCACTCACTGATCTCTCCCGGTGTGTCACAGGGTCACTCACTGACCATTCCAAGTGAGTGACAAGGTCACTCACCGACCACTGCCTGTCTGACACATCTGTCATTCACTCACCACTCCCACTGTGACACGTTGTCACTCACTGACCACTTCCTTTCTGACACATCCGTCATTCACTGCCCTCTCCCTGTGTAACACAGGGTCACTCACTGCCCACTTCCAGTGTGACACACGGTCACCCACTGCCCACTTCCTGTGTGACACACCTTCACTCACTGCACACTCCCAGAGTGACACGCAGTCACTCACTGACAACTGCCAGTGTGACTCATTCTTACTCACTGACTACTCCCATTGTGACACTCGGTCACTCACTGACCCCTTCCTGTGTGACTCATTGTTACTCACTGACCACTCCCTGTGTGACACATTTTCACTCACTGACCACTCCCGGTGTGACATAGGGTCACTCACTGACCACACCCTGTGTGACACAGGGTCACTCACTGACCACTCCTTGTGTGACACAGGGTCACTCACTGACCCCTTCCTGTGTGACAAAGGGTTACTCACTGACCACTGCCAGTGTGACACAGGGTCACTCACTGACCACTCCCAGTGTGACATATGGTCACTCACTGACCACTGCCTGTCTGACACATCTGTCATTCACTGACCACTCCCAGTGTGACACGTTGTCACTCACTGACCACTTCCTGTGTGACTCATTGTTACTGACTGACCACACCCTGTGTGACAGACGCTCACTCACTGACCACTGCCTGTCTGACACATCTGTCAATCACTGACCACTCCCATTGTGATTCATCAATCACTGACCACTTCCTGTATGACTCATTGTTACTGACTGACCACTCCCTGTGTCATACAGGGTCACTCACTGCCCACTCCCTGTGTGACACACGGTCACTCACTTCTCACTCCCTGTGTGACTCACGGTCGCTCACTGACCCCTTCCTGTGTGACATGTGGTCACTCACTGAACACTTCCTGTGTGACTCATTGTTACTGACTGATCACTCCCAGAGTGACAAGCAGTCACTCACGGACCACTGCCACTGTGACACATTGTCACTCACTGCCCACTCCCTGTTTGACACAGGGTCACTCACTGACCACTGCCTTTGTGACAAAGGGTCACTCACTGACCACTCCCTGTGTGACACACAATCACTCACTGACCACACCCAGCGTGACACACGGTCACTCACTGACCACTCCCAGCATGACACACGGTCACTCACTGACTACTCCCTGTGTGATACACGTTCACTCACTGACCACTCCCAGTGTGACACAATGTTACTCACTGACCTCTCCCAGTGTCACATATGGTCACTCACTGACCACTGCCTGTCTGACACAGGGTCACTCACTGCACACTCCCAGAGTGTCACGCAGTCACTCACTGACCACTGCCAGTGTGACGCACAGTCACTCACTGACCACTGCCAGTGTGACTCATTGTTACTCACTGACTACTCCCAGTGTGACACATGGTCACTCACTGACCCCTTCCTGTGTGACTCATTGTTACTCACTGACCACTCCCTGTGTGACACAGGGTCACTCACTGACCACACCCTGTGTGACACAGGGTCACTCACTGATCACTCCTTGTGTGACACAGGGTCACTCACTGACCCCTTCCTGTGTGACAAAGGGTCACTCACTGACCACTGCCAGTTTGACACAGGGTCACTCACTAACCACTCCCAGTGTGACATATGGTCACTCACTGACCACTGCCTGTCTGACACATCTGTCATTCACTGACCACTCCCAGTGTGACACGTTGTCACTCACTGACCACTGCCTGTCTGACACATCTGTCAATCACTGACCACTCCCATTGTGATTCATCAATCACTGACCACTTCCTGTATGACGCATTGTTACTGAGTGACCTCTCCCTGTGTGACACAGGGTCACTCACTGCCCACTCCCTGTGTGACACACGGTCACTCACTTCCCACTCCCTGTGTGACTCACGGTCACTCACTGACCCCTTCCTGTGTGACATGTGGTCGCTCACTGAACACTTCCTGTGTGACTCATTGTTACTGACTGATCACTCCCAGAGTGACACGCAGTCACTCACTGACCACTGCCTCTGTGACACAGGGTCACTCACTGCCCACTCCCTTTGTGACACAGGGTCACTCACTGACCACTCCCTTTGTGACAAAGGGTCACTCACTGACCACTGCCTGTGTGACACACAATCACTCACTGACCACACCCAGCGTGACACACGGTCACTCACTGACCACTCCCAGCATGACACACGGTCACTCACTGACTACTCCCTGTGTGATACACGTTCACTCACTGACCACTCCCAGTGTGACACAATGTTACTCACTGACATCTCCCAGTGTGACATATGGTCACACACTGACCACTTCCTGTCTGACACATCTGTCATTCACTGACCACTCCCAGTGTGACACGTTGTCAATCACTGACCACTTCCTGTCTGACACATCCGTCATTCACTTCCCTCTCCCTGTGTGACACAGCGTCACTCACTGCGCACTTCCTGTGTGACACAGGGTCACTCACTGCACACTCCCAGAGTGTCACGCAGTCACTCACTGACCACTGCCAGTGTGACGCACAGTCACTCACTGACCACTGCCAGTGTGACTCATTGTTACTCACTGACTACTCCCAGTGTGACACATGGTCACTCACTGACCCCTTCCTGTGTGACTCATTGTTACTCACTGCCCACTCCCTGTGTGACACAGGGTCACTCACTGACCACAAACTGTGTGACACAGGGTCACTCACTGATCACTCCCTTTGTGACACAGGGTCACTCAATGCCCACTCCTTGTGTGACACAGGGTCACTCACTGACCCCTTCCTGTGTGACAAAGGGTCACTCACTGACCACTCCCTGTGTGACACAGGGTCACTCACTGACCACTCCCAGTGTGACATATGGTCACTCACTGACCACTGCCTGTCTGACACATCTGTCATTCACTGACCACACCCAGTGTGACAAGTTGTCACTCACTGACCACTTCCTGTGTGACTCATTGATACTGACTGACCACTCCCTGTGTGATACAGGGTTACTCACTGACCACTGACTGTCTGACACATCAGACATTCACTACCCACTCCCTCTGTGACACAGGGTCACTCACTGCCCTCTCCCTGTGTGACACAGGATCACTCACTGCCCACTCCCTGTGTGACACATGGTCACTCACTTCCCACTCCCTGTGTGACACATGGTCACTCACTGCCCACTCCCTGTGTGACACATGGTCACTCACTGCCCACTCCCTGTGTGACACCCGGACACTCACTGCCCACTTCCTGTGTGAGACATTGGTACTCACTGACCACTCCCTTTGTGACACACGCTCACTCCCTGACCACTCTCTGTGTGACACGTGGTCACTCACTGACCACTTCCTGTGTGACACGTCGTCACTCACTGACCACTTCCTGTGTGACACGTCACTCACTGACCACTTCCTGCGTGACTCATTGTTACTCACTGATCACTCCCAGAGTGACATGCAGACACTCACTGACAACTGCCAGTGTGACTCGTTGTTACTCACTAACCATTCCCAGTGTGATACATGGTCACTCACTGACCACTTCCTGTGTGACTCATTGTTACTCACTGTCCACTCCCTGTGTGACACAGGGTGACTCACTGCCCACTCCCTGTGTGACAAACGGTCACTCACTGACAATTCCTTGTGTGACTCATTGTTACTCACTGACCAATCCCTGTGTGACATAGGGTCACTCACTGACCACTCCTTGTGTGACACAGGGTCACTTCCTGCCTACACCCTGTGTGACATACGGTCACTCACTGACCACTGCCTGTATGACAAATCTGTCATTCACTGACCACTCCCTGTGTGACATTTTGACACTCACTGACCACTTCCTGTGTGACTCATTGTTACTGACTGACCACTCCTAGAGTGGCACAGGGTCACTTACTGACCACTGTATGTCTGATACATCCGTCATTCACTGCCCACTCATTGTGTGACACAGGGTCACTCACTGCCCTGTCACTGTGTGACATAGGGTCACTCACTGCCCTCTCACTGTGTGACACAGTGTCACTCACTGACCACTCCAAGTGAGACACACGGTCACTCACTGACCACTTCCTGTGTGACATGAGGTCACTCACTGACCACTTCCTGTGTGACTCATTGTTACTGACTGATCACTCCCAGATTGAGATGCAGTCACTCACTGACCACTCCCAGTGTGACACATGGTCACTCACTGATCACTTCCTGTGTGACTCATTGTTACTCACTGCCCACTCCCTGTGTGACACAGGGTCACTCACTGCCTACTCACTGTGTGACACAGGGTCACTCACTGACCCCTCCCAGTGTCTGACACAGGGTCACTCACAGACCACTGCCTGTCTGACACATCTGTCATTCACTGACCACTCCCTGTGTGACACAGGGTCACTCACAGACCACTCCCTGTGTGACACACGGTCACACACTGCCCTCTCCCTGTGTGACACACAGTCTCTCACTGCCCACTCCCTGTGTGACACATGGTCACACACTGAACACTCCCTGTGTGACAAAGGGTCACTCACTGACCACTCTCTGTGTGACACATGGTCACTCACTGACCACTTACTGTGTGACACGTCGTCACTTACTGACCACTTCCTGTGTGATTCATTGTTACTCACTGATCACTCCCAGTGTGACATGCAGTCACTCATTGACCACTGCCATTGTGACTCATTGTTACTCACTGACCTCTCCCAGTGTGACACACGGTCACTCACTGACCACTCCCTGTGTGACACATGGTCACTCACTGCCCTCCCTGTGTGACACAGGGTCACTCACTGATCTCTCCCTGTGTGACACAGGGTCACTCACTGACCATTCCAAGTGAGTGACAAGGTCACTCACCGACCACTGCCTGTCTGACACATCTGTCATTCACTCACCACTCCCAGTGTGACACGTTGTCACTCACTGACCACTTCCTTTCTGACACATCCGTCATTCACTGCCCTCTCCCTGTGTGACACCCGGTCACTCACTGACCACTTCCTGTGTGACACATTGGTGCTCACTGACCACTCCCTTTGTGACACACGCTCACTCCCTGACCACTCTCTGTGTGACACGTGGTCACTCACTGACCACTTCCTGTGTGACACGTCACTCACTGACCACTTCCTGCGTGACTCATTGTTACTCACTGATCACTCCCAGAGTGACATGCAGACACTCACTGACCACTCCCTGTGTGACTCATTGTTATTCACTTACCACTCCCAGTGTGATACACGGTCACTCACTGACCACTTCCTGCGTGACTCATTGTTACTCACTGATCACTCCCAGAGTGACACGCAGTCACTCACTGACAACTGCCAGTGTGACTCGTTGTTACTCACTAACCGCTCCCAGTGTGATACATGGTCACTCACTGACCACTTCCTGTGTGACTCATTGTTACTCACCGTCCACTCCCTGTGTGACACAGGGTGACTCACTGCCCACTCCCTGTGTGACACAAGGTCACTCACTGACCACTCCCTGTGTGACTCATTGTTACTCACTGACCAATCCCTGTGTGACATAGGGTCACTCACTGACCACTCCTTGTGTGACACAGGGTCACTCCCTGCCTACACCCTGTGTGACATACGGTCACTCACTGACCACTGCCTTTATGACAAATCTGTCATTCACTGACCACTCCCTGTGTGACATTTTGACACTAACTGACCTTTTCCTGTGTGACTCATTGTTACTGACTGACCACTCCTAGAGTGGCACAGGGTCACTCACTGACCACTGTATGTCTGATACATCCGTCATTCACTGCCCACTCATTGTGTGACACAGGGACACTCACTGCCCTGTCACTGTGTGACACAGGGTCACTCACTGCCCTCTCACTGTGTGACACAGTGTCACTCACTTCCCACTCACTGTGTGATGCACCTTCACTCACTGCCCACTCCCTGTGTGACACATTGTTACTCACTGACCACTCCCAGTGTGACACACGTTCACTCACTGACCACTTCCTGTGTGACATGAGGTCACTCACTGACCACTTCCTGTGTGACTCATTGTTACTGACTGATCACTCCCAGATTGAGATGCAGTCACTCACTGACCACTCCCAGTGTGACACATGGTCACTCACTGATCACTTCCTGTGTGACTCATTGTTACTCACTGCCCACTCCCTGTGTGACACAGGGTTACTCACTGACCACTCCCTTTGTGACACAGGGTCACTCACTGAGCACACCCAGCGTGACACACGGTCACTCACTGACTACTCTCTGTGTGATACTCGTTCACACACTGACCACTCCCAGTGTGACACAATGGTACTCACTGTCCACTCCCAGTGTGACATATGGTCACTCACTGACCACTGCCTGTCTGACACATCTGTCATTCACAGACCACTCCCAGTGTGACACGTTGTCAGTTACTGACCACTTCCTGTGTGACTCATTGTTACTGACTGACCACTCCCTGTGTGATACACGGTCACTAACTGGCCACTGCCTGTCTGAAACATCTGTCATTCACTGACCACTCCCAGTGTGACAAGTTGTCACTCACTGACCACTTCCTGTGTGACTCATTGATACTGACTGACCACTCCCTGTGTGATACAGGGTCACTCACTGACCACTGCCTGTCTGACACATCAGACATTCACTGCCCTCTCCCTGTGTGACACAGGGTCACTCCTGACCTCTCCTTGTGTGACACAGGGTCACTCACTGACCACTGCCTGTCTGACACATCTGTCATTCACTGACCACTCCCAGTGTGACACGTTGTCACTCACTGACCACTTCCTGTCTGACACATCCGTCATTTACTGCCATCTCCCTGTGTGACACAAGGTAACTCACTTCCCACTTCCTGTTTGACACATTGCTACTCACTGACCACTCCCAGTGTGACATACACTCACTCACTGACCACTCTCTGTTTGACACGGTCACTCACTGCCTGCTCCCTGTGTGACACATGGTCACTCACTGACCACTCCCAGTGTGACACAATGTTACTCACTAACCACTCACAGTGTGACACACGTTCACTCACTGACCACTCCCAATGTGACACATGGTAACTCACTGACCACTCCCAATGTGACACACGATCACTCACTGCCCACTCCCTTTGTGACACAATGTTACTCACTAACCACTCACAGTGTGACACACGGTCAGTCACTGACCACTCCCAATGTGACACATGGTAACTCACTTACCACTCCCAATGTGACACACGGTCACTCACTGCCCACTCCCTGTGTGTCACAATGTTACTCACTAACCACTCACAGTGAGACACACAGTCACTCACTGACCACTTCCTGTGTGGCACATTGCTACTCACTGACCACTCCCTGTGTGACATACGCTCAGTCACTGACCACTCTCTGAGTGACACGTGGTCACTCACTGACCATTTCCTGTGTGACTCATTATTACTCACTAACCACTCCCAGTGTGACACATGGTCACTCACTGACCACTCTGTGTGACACCTGGTCACTCACTGACCACTTCCCGAGTGACTCATTGTTACTCACTGATCACTCCCAGAGTGACACGCAGTCACTCACTGACCACTGCCAGTGTATCTCATTGTTACTCACTGACCACACCCAGTGTGACACACGGTCACTCACTGCCCATTTCCTGTGTGACTCATTGTTACACACTGTCCACTCCCTGTGTGACACAGGGTCAATCATAGCACACTCCCTGTGTGACACAATGTCACTCACTGACCACTTCCTGTGTGACACAGGGTCACTCACTGCCTACTCCCTGTGTGACACAGGGTCAGTCACTGACCACTGCCTTTCAGACACATCCGTCATTCACTGACCACTCACTGTGTGACACAGGGTCACTCACTGACCACTCTCTGTGTGACACATTGTTACTCACTGACCACTCCCTGTGTGACACACTGATACTCACTGACCACTCCCTGGCTGACACCTGCTCACTCACTGACCACTCCCTGTGTTACACGTGGTCACTCACTGACCACTTCCTGTGTGACACGTCACTCACTGACCATTTCCTGTGTGACTCATTCTTACTCACTGATCACTCCCAGAGTGACAAACGGTCACTCACTGCCCATTCCCTGTGTGACACAATGTTACTCACTAACCACTCGGAGTGTGACACATGGTCACTCACTGACCACTCCCAATGTGACACATGGTAACTCACTGATCACTCCCAGAGTGACACGCAGTCACTCACTGACCACTGCCAGTGTAACTCATTGTTACTCACTGACCACACCCAATGTGACACACGGTCACTCACTGACCACTTCCTGTGTGACTCATTGTTACTCACTGACCCCTCCCTGTGTGATACAGGGTCACTCACTGACCACTCCCTGTGTGACACAGGGTCAATTAAAGCACACTCCCTGTGTGACACAAGGTCACTTACTGACCACTGCCAGTGTAACTCATTGTTACTGATTGACCACTCCCAGTGTGACACACGGTTACTCTCTGACCACTTCCTGTGTGACTCATTGTTACTCACTGACCACTCCCTGTGTGACACAGCGTCACTCACTGACCACTCCCTGTGTGACACAGGGTCAATCAAAGCCCACTCCCTGTGTGACACAGGGTCACTCACTGACCTCTTCCTGGGTGACACAGGGTCACTCACTGCCCACTCCCGATGTGACACAGGGGAACTCACTGCCCACTCCCTGTGTGACACATCTGTCATTCACTGACCACTCCCAGTGTGACACGTTGTCAATCACTGACCACTTCCTTTGTGAAAAATTGTTACTCACTGACCACTCCCTGTGTGACACAGGGTCACTCACTGACCACTCCCTGTGTGACACAGGGTCACTCAAAGCCCAATCCGTGTGTGACATAGTGTCACTCACTGACCATATCCTCTGTGACGCACAGTCACTCACTGACCATTCCCTGTGTGACACGCAGTCACTCACTGCCCATTCCCTGTGTGACACACGGTCACTCAATGACCACTTCCTGTGTGACACATTGTTACTAACTAACCACTCACGGTGAGACACACAGTCACTCACTGGCCACACCCAGTGTGACACACGGTCACTCACTGACCACTCCCAATGTGACCCATGGTAACTCACTGATCACTCCCAATGTGACACACAGTCACTCACTGACCACTTCCTGTGACACATTGCTACTCATTGACCACTCCCTGCGTGACATACGATCACTCACTGACCACTCTCTGTGTGACACGTGGTCACTCACTGACCACTTCCTGTGTGACTCATTATTACTCAATGACTACTCCCAGTGTGACACACGGTCACTCACTGACCAATCTCTGTGTGACACCTGGTCACTCACTGACCAATTCCTGTGTGACACGTCGTCACTCACTGACCACTTCCTGAGTGACTCATTGTTACTCATTGACCACTCCCAGTGTGACACACGGTCACTCACTGAACACTGCCAGTGTGACACATCTGTCATTCACTGACCACTCGCAGTGTGACACGTTGTCAATCACTGACCACTTCCTGTGTGACTCATTGCTACTCACTGACCACTCCCTGTGTGACACAGGGTCACTCACTGACCACTCCCTGTGTGACACAGGGTCACTCACTGCCTACTCCCTGTGTGACATGGTCACTCAATGACCACTCCCAGTGTGACACTTTGTCAATCACTGACCACTTCCTGTGAAACTCATTGTTACTGACTGACCACTCCCTGTGTGACACAGGGTCATTCACTGCCCACTCCCTGTGTGACATACATTCACTCACTGACCACTCCCTGTGTGACACACGGTCACTCAGTGCCTGCTCCCTGTGTGACACATGGTCTCTCACTGACCACTCCCTGTGTTACACACAGTCACTCACTGCCCACTCCCTGTGTGACACATGGTCACTCACTGACCACTCCCAGTGTGACACATGGTCACTCACTGACCACTTACTGTGTGACACACGCTCACTCACTGACCACTCTCTGCGTGACACGTGGTCACTCAATCATCATTTACTGTGTGACACATCGTCACTCACTGACCACTTCCTGTGTCGCTCATTGATACTCACTGACCACTCCCAGTGTGACTCACTGACCACTCTCTGTGTGACATGTCGTCACTCACTGACCACTTCCTGTGTGACACGTGTTCACTCACTGACCACTTGTTGAGTGACTCATTGTTACTCACTGATCACTCCCAGAGTGACACGCAGTCACTCACTGACCACTGCAAGTGTGACTCATTGTTACTCACAGACCAATCCCAGTGTGACACAGGGTCACTCACTGACCACTCCCTGTGTGACTCATTGTTACTCACTGCCCACTCCCTGTGTGACACAGGGTCACTCACTGACCACTCCCTGTGTGACTCATTGTTACTCACTGCCCACTCCCTGTGTGACACAGGGTCACTCACTGACCACTCCCAGTGTGTGACACGGTCACTCACTGACCACTGCCTGTCTGACACATCCGTTATTCACTGACCACTCCCAGTGTGACACGTTGTCACTCACTGACCACTTCCTGTGTGACTCATTGTTACTGACTGACCACTCCCTGTGTGACACAGGGTCACTCACTGCCCTCTCCCTGTCTCACACACGGTCACTCACTTCCCTCTCCCTGTGTGACACACGTTCACTCACTGACCACTCCCTGTGTGACACACGGTCACTAACTGACCACTCCCTGTGTGTCAAACGGTAACTCACTGACCACTTCCTGTGTGACACATGGTCACTCACTGCCCACCGTTGGTGTGACACACGGTCACTCACGGTCCACTTCCTATGAGACACACGGTCACTCTGACCACTCCCTGTTTGACACACAGTCACTCACTGACAACTGCCAGCATGACACACGGTCACTCACTGACCACACCCAGCGTGACACATGGTCACTCACTGCCCACTCCCGGTGTGACATAGGGTCACTCACTGCCCTCTCCCAGTGTGACACACGCTCACTCCCTCCCCACTCCCTATGTGACACAGGGTCACTCACTGACCACTCCATCTGTGACACACGGTCACTCACTGCCATTTCTCTGTGTGACACAGGGTCACTCACTGACCTCTCCCTGTGTCACACACGGTCACTCACTGTCCACTCCCTGTGAGACACACAGATACTCACTGCCCACTCCCTGTGTGACACATGGTGACTCACTGACCACTCCCTGTGTGTCAGAAGGTCAGTCATTGACCACTCCCTGTGTGACACACGGTCATTCACTGCCCACTCCCTGTGTGACATACATTCACTCACTGACCACTCCCTGTGTGACACACGGTCACTCACTGCCTACTCCCTGTGTGACACATGGTCACTCACTGACCACTCCTTGTATGACACACGGTCACTCACTGATCACTTCCTGTGTGACTCATTGTTACTCACTGCCCACTCCCTGTCTGACACAGGGTCACTCATTGCCCACTCCCTTTGTGACACAGGGTCACTCACTGCCCACTCGCTGTGTGACTCAGGGTCACTCACTGCCCTCTCCCTGTGTGAAACGTTGTCAATCACTGACCACTTCCTGTGTGACTCAATGTTACTTGCTGACCTCTCCCTGTGTGATACAGCTTCACTCACTGACCACTCCTAGTGTGTGACACGGTCATTCACTGACCACTGCCTGTCTGACACATCTGTCATTCACTGACCTCTCCCAGTGTGACATGTTGTCAATCACTGACCACTTCCTGTGTGACTCATTGTTAATTACTGACCTTTCCCTGTGTGACACAGCGTCACTCACTGCCTACTCCCTGTGTGACTCAGGGTCACTCACTGACCACTGCCTGTCTGACACATCCGTCATTCAAAGACCACTCCCTGTGTGACACAGGGTCACTCACTGCCCTCTCCCTGTGTCACACACGGTCACTCACTTCCCTCTCCCTGTGTGACACACGTTCACTCACTGACCACTCCCTGTGTGACACACGGTCACTAACTGACCACTCCCTGTGTGTCACACGGTAACTCACTGACCACTCCCTGTGTGACACGTGGTCACTCACTGCCCACCATTGGTGTGACATGCGGTCACACACTGACCACTCCCTGTGTGACACGGGGTCACTCACTGCCCAATCCCTGTGTGACACCCGGTCACTCACTGCCCACTCCCTGTGTGACACCCGCTCACTCACTGCCCAATCCCTGTGTGACACACGGTCACACACTGCCCACTCCCTGTGTGACACACGGTCACTCACTGACCACTCCCAGTGTGACACATGGTCACTCACTGCCCACCGTTGGAGTGACATAGGGTCACTCACTGCCCTCTCCCTGTGTGACACAGGGTCACTCACTGCCCTCTCGCTGCTTGACACAGGGTCTCTCACCGCCCACTCCCTGTGTGACACACGGTCACTAACATCCCACTCCCTGTGTGACTTATGTTCACTCTCTGCCCACTCCCTATGTGACACACAGTCACTCACTGCCCACTCCCTGTGTGACACCCGGTCACTCACTGCCCAATCCCTGTGTGACACACAGTCACTCACTGCCCACTCCCTGTGTGACACATGGTCACTCACTGACCACTCCCAGTGTGACACATGGTCACTCACTGACCACTTACTGTGTGACACATGCTCACTCACTGACCACTCTCTGCGTGACATGTGGTCACTCAATCATCACTTACTGTGTGACACATCGTCACTCACTGACCACTTCCTGTGTGACTCACCGACAACTCTCTGTGTGACACGTCGTCACTCACTGACCACTTCCTGTGTGACACGTGTTCACTCACTGACCACTTGTTGAGTGACTCATTGTTACTCACTGATCACTCCCAGAGTGACACGCAGTCACTCACTGACCACTGCCAGTGTGACTCATTGTTACTCACTGACCACTCCCAGTGTGACACAGGGTCACTCACTGACCACTCCCTGTGTGACTCATTGTTACTCACTGCCCACTCCCTGTGTGACACACGGTCATTCATTGCCCTCTCCCTGTGTGACACAGGATCACTCACTGCCCTCTCCCTGTGTCACACACAGTCACTCACTTCCCACTCCCTGTGTGACACATGGTCACTCACTGTCCACTCCCTGTGTGACGCACAGACACTCACTGCCCACTCCCTGTGTGACACATGGTGACTCACTGACCACTCCCTGTGTGTCAGAAGGTCAGTCATTGACCACTCCCTGTGTGACACACGGTCATTCACTGCCCACTCCCTGTGTGACATACATTCACTCACTGACAACTCCCTGTGTGACACACGGTCACTCACTGCCTACTCCCTGTGTGACACATGGTCACTCACTGACCACTCCTTGTATGACACACGGTCACTCACTGATCACTTCCTGTGTGACTCATTGTTACTCACTGCCCACTCCCTGTCTGACACAGGGTCGCTCATTGCCCACTCCCTTTGTGACACAGGGTCACTCACTGCCCACTCGCTGTGTGACTCAGGGTCACTCACTGCCCTCTCCCTGTGTGAAACGTTGTCAATCACTGACCACTTCCTGTGTGACTCAATGTTACTTGCTGACCTCTCCCTGTGTGTCACACGGTAACTCACTGACCACTCCCTGTGTGACACGTGGTCACTCACTGCCCACCATTGGTGTGACACGCGGTCACACACTGACCACTCCCTGTGTGACACGGGGTCACTCACTGCCCAATCCCTGTGTGACACCCGGTCACTCACTGCCCACTCCCTGTGTGACACCCGGTCACTCACTGCCCAATCCCTGTGTGACACACGGTCACACACTGCCCACTCCCTGTGTGACACACGGTCACTCACTGACCACTCCCAGTGTGACACATGGTCACTCACTGCCCACCGTTGGAGTGACATAGGGTCACTCACTGCCCTCTCCCTGTGTGACACAGGGTCACTCACTGCCCTCTCGCTGCTTGACACAGGGTCTCTCACCGCCCACTCCCTGTGTGACACACGGTCACTAACATCCCACTCCCTGTGTGACTTATGTTCACTCTCTGCCCACTCCCTATGTGACACACAGTCACTCACTGCCCACTCCCTGTGTGACACCCGGTCACTCACTGCCCAATCCCTGTGTGACACACAGTCACTCATTGCCCACTCCCTGTGTGACACATGGTCACTCACTGACCACTCCCAGTGTGACACATGGTCACTCACTGACCACTTACTGTGTGACACACGCTCACTCACTGACCACTCTCTGCGTGACACGTGGTCACTCAATCATCACTTACTGTGTGACACATCGTCACTCACTGACCACTTCCTGTGTCACTCATTGATACTCACTGACCACTCCCAGTGTGACTCACTGACAACTCTCTGTGTGACACGTCGTCACTCACTGACCACTTCCTGTGTGACACGTGTTCACTCACTGACCACTTGTTGAGTGACTCATTGTTACTCACTGATCACTCCCAGAGTGACACGCAGTCACTCACTGACCACTGCCAGTGTGACTCATTGTTACTCACTGACCACTCCCAGTGTGACACAGGGTCACTCACTGACCACTCCCTGTGTGACTCATTGTTACTCACTGCCCACTCCCTGTGTGACACACGGTCATTCATTGCCCTCTCCCTGTGTGACACAGGATCACTCACTGCCCTCTCCCTGTGTCACACACAGTCACTCACTTCCCACTCCCTGTGTGACACATGGTCACTCACTGTCCACTCCCTGTGTGACGCACAGACACTCACTGCCCACTCCCTGTGTGACACATGGTGACTCACTGACCACTCCCTGTGTGACAGAAGGTCACTCATTGACCACTTCATGTGTGACACACGGTCTCTCATTGCCCACTCCCTGTGTGACACACGGTCACTCACTGTCCAATCCCTGTTTGACACACGGACACTCACTGCCCACTCCCTGTGTGATACATGGTGACTCACTGACCACTCCCTGTGTGTCAGAAGGTCACTCATTGACCACTCCCTGTGTGACACACGGTCATTCACTGCCCACTCCCTGTGTGACGTACATTCACTCACTGACCACACCCTGTGTGACACACCGTCACTCACTGCCTGCTCCCTGTGTGACACATGGTCACTCACTGACCACTCCCTGTGTGACAAACGGTCATTCACTGACCACTCCCTGTGTGACACACGGATACTCACTGACCACTCCCTGTGTTGCACACGGTCACTCCCTGACCACTCCCAGTGTGACACATGGTCACTTCCTGACCACTCCCAGTGTGACACAATGTTACTCACTAACCACTCACAGTGTGACACACGATCACTCACTGACCACTCCCAATGTGACACATGGTAACTCACTGACCACTCCCAATGTGACACATGGTCACTCACTGCCCACTCCCTGTGTGACACAATGTTACTCACTAACCACTCACAGTGAGAAACACAGTCACTCACTGACCACTTCCTGTGTGGCACATTGCTACTCACTGACCACTCCCTGTGTGACATTCGCTCACTCACTGACCACTCTCTGTGTGACACGTGGTCACTCACTGACCATTTCCTGTGTGACTCATTATTACACACTGACCACTCCCAGTGTGACACAGGGTCAATCAAAGCCCACTCCCTGTGTGACACAAGGTCACTCACTGACCACTCCCTGTGTGACACAGCGTCACTCACTGCCTACTCCCTGTGTGACACGGTCACTCACTGACCACTTCCTGTGTGACACAGGGTCACTCACTGCCTACTCCCTGTGTGACACGGTCGCTCAATGACCACTCCCAGTGTGACACTTTGTCAATCACTGACCACTTCCTGTGTAACTCATTGTTACTGACTGACCACTCCCTGTGTGACACAGGGTCATTCACTGCCCACTCCCTGTGTGACATACATTCACTCACTGACCACTCCCTGTGTGACACACAGTCACTCAGTGCCTGCTCCCTGTGTGACACATGGTCTCTCACTGACCACTCCCTGTGTTACACACGGTCACTCCCTGACCACTCCCAGTGTGACACATGGTCACTCCCTGACCACTCCCAGTGTGACACACAGTCACTCACAGACCAATCCCAATGTGATACACGGTCACTCAGTGACATTCCCTGTGTGACACACGGACACTCATTGCCCACTACCTGTGTGACACACGGTCACTCACTGACCACTCCCTCTGTTACACACGGTCACTCCATGACCACTCCCAGTGTGACACACGGTCACTCACGGACCACTTCCTATGAGACACATGGTCACTCTGACCACTCCCTGTTTGACACACAGTCACTCACTGACAACTGCCAGCGTGACACACGGTCACTCACTTTCCACACCCAGTGTGACACACGGTCACTCGATGCCCACTCCCGGTGTGACATAGGGTCACTCACTGCCCTCTCCCAGTGTGACACACGGTCACTCACTCCCCACTCCCTGTGTGACACAGGGTCACTCACTGACCACTCTCAGTGTGTGACACAGGGTCACTCACTGACCACTGCCTTTCAGACACATCCGTCATTCACTGACCACTCACTGTGTGACACAGGGTCACTCATTGGCCAGTCCCTGTGTGACACACAGTCACTCACTGCCCATTCCCTTTGTGACAATCATCAATCACTGCCCATTCCTTGTGTGACACACGGTCACTCAATGACCACTTCCTGTGTGACACATTGTTACTCACTGACCACTCCCTGTGCGACACACGCTCACTCACTGACCACTCCCTGTGTTACAAGTTGTTACTCACTGACCAATCCCAGTGTGATACACGGTCACTCAGTGACACTCCCTGTGTGACACACGGACACTCACTGACCACTACCTGTGTGACACACGGTCACTCACTGACCACTCCCTCTGTTACACACGGTCACTCCATGACCACTCCCAGTGTGACACACGGTCACTCACTGACCACTCCCTGTGTGACACACGGTCACTCACGGACCACTGCCTATGAGACACATGGTCACTCTGATCACTCCCTGTTTGACATACAGTCACTCACTGACAACTGCCAGCGTGACACACGGTCACTCACTGACCACACCCAGCGTGACACACGGTCACTCACTGCCCACTCCCGGTGTGACATAGGGTCACTCACTGCCCTCTCCCAGTGTGACACACGGTCACTCACTCCCCACTCCCTGTGTGACACAGGGTCACTCACTGCCCACTCCATCTGTGACACACGGTCACTCACTGCCCTTTCTCTGTGTGACACAGGGTCACTCACTGACCTCTCCTTGTGTCACACACGGTCACTCACTTTCCACTCCCTGTGTGACACACGGTCACTCACTGTCCATTCCCTGTGAGACACACAGATACTCACTGCCCACTCCCTGTGTGACACATGGTGACTCAATGACCACTCCCTGTGTGTCAGAAGGTCACTCATTGACCACTTTCTGTGTGACACACGGTCATTCACTGCCCATTCCCTGTGTGACATACATTCACTCACTGACCACTCCCTGTGTGACACACGGTCACTCACTGCCTACTCCCTGTGTGACACATGGTCACTCACTGACCACTCCCTGTATGACACATGGTCACTCACTGATCACTTCCTGTGTGACTCATTGTTACTCACTGCCCACTCCCTGTCTGACACAGGGTCACTCATTGCCCACTCCCTTTGTGACACAGGGTCACTCACTGCCCACTCCCTGTGTGACACAGGGTCACTCACTGCCCTCTCCCTGTGTGAAACGTTGTCAATCACTGACCACTTCCTGTGTGACTCAATGTTACTTGCTGACCTCTCCCTGTGTGATACAGCGTCACTCACTGACCACTGCTAGTGTGTGACACGGTCATTCACTGACCACTGTCTGTCTGACACATCTGTCATTCACTGACCTCTCCCAGTGTGACATGTTGTCAATCACTAACCACTTCCTGTGTGACTCATTGTTAATTACTGACCTTTCCCTGTGTGACACAGCGTCACTCACTGCCTACTCCCTGTGTGACTCAGGGTCACTCACTGACCACTGCCTGTCTGACACATCCGTCATTCAAAGACCACTCCCTGTGTGACACAGGGTCACTCACTGCCCTCTCCCTGTGTCACACACGGTCACTCACTTCCCTCTCCCTGTGTGACACACGGTCACTCACTGACCACTCCCTGTGTGTCACACAGTAACTCACTGACCACTCCCTGTGTGACACGTGGTCACTCACTGCCCACCGTTGGTGTGACATGCGGTCACACACTGACCACTCCCTGTGCGACACGGGGTCACTCACTGCACAATCCCTGTGTGACACGGGGTCACTCACTGCCCACTCCCTGTGTGACACCCGGTCACTCACTGCCCAATCCCTGTGTGACACACGGTCACACACTGCCCACTCCCTGTGTGACACACGGTCACTCACTGACCACTCCCAGTGTGACACAGGGTCACTCACTGACCACTCCCTGTGTGACTCATTGTTACTCACTGCCCACTCCCTGTGTGACACAAGGTCACTCACTGACCACTCCCTGTGTGACTCATTGTTACTCACTGCCCACTCCCTGTGTGACACGGTCACTCACTGACCACTGCCTGTCTGACACATCCGTTATTCACTGACCACTCCCAGTGTGACACGTTGTCACTCACTGACCACTTCCTGTGTGACTCATTGTTACTGACTGACCACTGCCTGTGTGACACATGGTCACTCATTTCCCACTCCCTGTGTTACACACGGTCACTCACTTCCCAATCCCTTTGTGACTCACGGTCACTCACTGCCCACTCCCAGTGTCACACAGGGTCACTCACTGCCCACTCCCTGTGTGACACACGGTCATTCATTGCCCTCTCCCTGTGTGACACAGGGTCACTCACTGCCCTCTCCCTGTGTCACACACAGTCACTCACTTCCCACTCCCTGTGTGACACATGGTCACTCACTGTTCACTCCCTGTGTGACGCACGGACACTCACTGCCCACTCCCTGTGTGACACATGGTGACTCACTGACCACTCCCTGTGTGACAGAAGTTCACTCATTGACCACTTCATGTGTGACACACGGTCTCTCATTGCCCACTCCCTGTGTGACACACGGTCACTCACTGTCCAATCCCTGTTTGACACACGGACACTCACTGCCCACTCCCTGTGTGATACATGGTGACTCACTGACCACTCCCTGTGTGTCAGAAGGTCACTCATTGACCACTCCCTGTGTGACACACGATCATTCACTGCCCACTCCCTGTGTGACGTACATTCACTCACTGACCACTCCCTGTGTGACACACGGTCACTCACTGCCTGCTCCCTGTGTGACACATGGTCGCTCACTGACCACTCCCTGTGTGACAAACGGTCATTCACTGACCACTCCCTGTGTGACACACGGATACTCACTGACCACTCCCTGTGTTGCACACGGTCACTCCCTGACCACTCCCAGTGTGACACATGGTCACTCCCTGACCACTCCCAGTGTGACACAATGTTACTCACTAACCACTCACAGTGTGACACACGATCACTCACTGACCACTCCCAATGTGACACATGGTAACTCACTGACCACTCCCTGTGTGACACAATGTTACTCACTAACCACTCACAGTGTGTAACACAGTCACTCACTGACCACTTCCTGTGTGGCACATTGCTACTCACTGACCACTCCCTGTGTGACATTCGCTCACTCACTGACCACTCTCTGTGTGACACGTGGTCACTCACTGACCATTTCCTGAGTGACTCATTATTACTCACTGACCACTCCCAGTGTGACACAGGGTCAATCAAAGCCCACTCCCTGTGTGACACCCGGTCACTCACTGACCACTCCCTCTGTTACACATGATCACTCCATGACCACTACCTGTGTGACACATGGTCACTCACTGACCACTCCCTCTGTTACACACGGTCACTCCATGACCACTTCCAGTGTGACACACGGTCACTCACTGACCACTCCCTGTGTGACAAACGGTCATTCACAGGCCACTCCCTGTGTGACACACGGATACTCACTGACCACTCTCTGTGTTGCACACGGTCACTCCCTGACCACTCCCAGTGTTACACATGGTCACTCCCTGACCACTCCCAGTGTGACACAATGTTACTCACTAACCACTCACAGTGTGACACACGATCACTCACTGACCACTCCCAATGTGACACATGGTAACTCACTGACCACTCCCAATGTGACACATGGTCACTCACTGCCCACTCCCTGTGTGACACAATGTTACTCACTAACCACTCACAGTGAGAAACACAGTCACTCACTGACCACTTCCTGTGTGGCACATTGCTACTCACTGACCACTCCCTGTGTGACATTCGCTCACTCACTGACCACTCTCTGTGTGACACGTGGTCACTCACTGACCATTTCCTGTGTGACTCAATATTACTCACTGACCACTCCCAGTGTGACACAGGGTCAATCAAAGCCCACTCCCTGTGTGACACAAGGTCACTCACTGACCACTCCCTGTGTGACACAGCGTCACTCACTGCCTACTCCCTGTGTGACACGGTCACTCACTGACCACTTCCTGTGTGACACAGGGTCACTCACTGCCTACTCCCTGTGTGACACGGTCACTCAATGACCACTCCCAGTGTGACACTTTGTCAATCACTGACCACTTCCTGTGTAACTCATTGTTACTGACTGACCACTCCCTGTGTGACACAGGGTCATTCACTGCCCACTCCCTGTGTGACATACATTCACTCACTGACCATTCCCAATGTGATACACGGTCACTCAGTGACACTCCCTGTGTGACACACGGACACTCATTGCCCACTACCTGTGTGACACACGGTCACTCACTGACCACTCCCTCTGTTACACACGGTCACTCCATGACCACTCCCAGTGTGACACACGGTCACTCACGGACCACTTCCTATGAGACACATGGTCACTCTGACCACTCCCTGTTTGACACACAGTCACTCACTGACAACTGCCAGCGTGACACACGGTCACTCACTTTCCACACCCAGCGTGACACACGGTCACTCACTGCCCACTCCCGGTGTGACATAGGGTCACTCACTGCCCTCTCCCAGTGTGACACACGGTCACTGACTCCCCACTCCCTGTGTGACACAGGGTCACTCACTGACCACTCTCAGTGTGTGACACAGGGTCACTCACTGACCACTGCCTTTCAGACACATCCGTCATTCACTGACCACTCACTGTGTGACACAGGGTCACTCATTGGCCAGTCCCTGTGTGACACCCGGTCACTCACTGCCCACTCCCTGTGTGACACACAGTCACTCACTGCCCATTCCCTTTGTGACACTCATCAATCACTGCCCATTCCTTGTGTGACACACGGTCACTCAATGACCACTTCCTGTGTGACACATTGTTACTCACTGACCACTCCCTGTGCGACACACGCTCACTCACTGACCACTCCCTGTGTTACAAGTTGTTACTCACTGACCAATCCCAGTGTGATACACGGTCACTCAGTGACACTACCTGTGTGACACACGGACACTCATTGCCCACTACCTGTGTGACACACGGTCACTCACTGACCACTCCCTGTGTGACACACGGTCACTCACGGACCACTTCCTATGAGACACACTGTCACTCTGACCACTCCCTGTTTGACACACAGTCACTCACTGACAACTGCCAGCGTGACACACGGTCACTCATTGACGACACCCAGCGTGACACACGGTCACTCACTGCCCACTCCCGGTGTGACATAGGGTCACTCACTGCCCTCTCCCAGTGTGACACACGGTCACTCACTCCCCACTCCCTGTGTGACACAGGGTCACTCACTGCCCACTCCATCTGTGACACAGGGTCACTCACTGGCCTTTCTCTGTGTGACACAGGGTCACTCACTGACCTCTCCCTGTGTCACACACGGTCACTCACTTTCCACTCCCTGTGTGACACACGGTCACTCACTGTCCACTCCCTGTGAGACACACAGATACTCACTGCCCACTCCCTGTGTGACACATGGTGACTCACTGACCACTCCCTGTGTGTCAGAAGGTCACTCATTGACCACTCCCTGTGTGACACACGGTCATTCACTGCCCACTCCCTGTGTGACATACATTCACTCACTGACCACTCCCTGTGTGACACACGGTCACTCACTGCCTACTCCCTGTGTGACACATGGTCACTCACTGACCTCTCCCTGTATGACACACGGTCACTCACTGCCTACTCCCTGTGTGACTCATTGTTACTCACTGCCCACTCCCTGTCTGACACAGGGTCACTCATTGCCCACTCCCTTTGTGACACAGGGTCACTCACTGCCCACTCCCTGTGTGACACAGGGTCACTCACTGCCCTCTCCCTGTGTGAAAAGTTGTCAATCACTGACCACTTCCTGTGTGACTCAATGTTACTTGCTGACCTCTCCCTGTGTGATACAGCGTCACTCACTGACCACTCCTAGTGTGTGACACGGTCATTCACTGACCACTGCCTGTCTGACACATCTGTCATTCACTGACCTCTCCCAGTGTGACATGTTGTCAATCACTGACCACTTCCTGTGTGACTCATTGTTAATTACTGACCTTTCCCTGTGTGACACAGCGTCACTCACTGCCTACTCCCTGTGTGACTCAGGGTCACTCACTGACCACTGCCTGTCTGACACATCCGTCATTCAAAGACCACTCCCTGTGTGACACAGGGTAACTCACTGCCCTCTCCCTGTGTCACACACGGTCACTCACTTCCCTCTCCCTGTGTGACACACGTTCACTCACTGACCACTCCCTGTTTGACACACGGTCACACACTGCCCACACCCTGTGTGACACACGGTCACTCACTGACCACTCCCAGTGTGACACATGGTCACTCACTGCCCACCATTGGAGTGACATAGGGTCACTCACTGCCCTCTCCCTGTGTGACACAGGGTCACTCACTGCCCTCTCGCTGCTTGACACAGGGTCTCTCACCGCCCACTCCCTGTGTGACACACGGTCACTAACATCCCACTCCCTGTGTGACTTATGTTCACTCTCTGCCCACTCCCTATGTGACACACAGTCACTCACTGCCCAATCCCTGTGTGACACCCGGTCACTCACTGCCCAATCCCTGTGTGACACACAGTCACTCACTGCCCACTCCTTGTGTGACACATGGTCACTCACTGACCACTCCCAGTGTGACACATGGTCACTCACTGAACACTTACTGTGTGACACACGCTCACTCACTGACCACTCTCTGCGTGACACGTGGTCACTCAATCATCATTTACTGTGTGACACATCGTCACTCACTGACCACTTCCTGTGTCACTCATTGATACTCACTGACCACTCCCAGTGTGACTCACTGACCACTATCTGTGTGACATGTCGTCACTCACTGACCACTTCCTGTGTGACACGTGTTCACTCACTGACCACTTGTTGAGTGACTCATTGTTACTCACTGATCACTCCCAGAGTGACACGCAGTCACTCACTGACCACTGCAAGTGTGACTCATTGTTACTCACAGACCAATCCCAGTGTGACACAGGGTCACTCACTGACCACTCCCTGTGTGACTCATTGTTACTCACTGCCCACTCCCTGTGTGACACAGGGTCACTCACTGACCACTCCCAGTGTGTGACACGGTCACTCACTGACCACTGCCTGTCTGACACATCCGTTATTCACTGACCACTCCCAGTGTGACACGTTGTCACTCACTGACCACTTCCTATGTGACTCATTGTTACTGACTGACCACTCCCTGTGTGACACAGGGGCACTCACTGCCCTCTCCCTGTCTCACACACGGTCACTCACTTCCCTCTCCCTGTGTGACACACGTTCACTCACTGACCACTCCCTGTGTGACACACGGTCACTAACTGACCACTCCCTGTGTGTCAAACGGTAACTCACTGACCACTCCCTGTGTGACACATGGTCACTCACTGCCCACCGTTGGTGTGACACACGGTCACTCACGGTCCACTTCCTATGAGACACACGGTCACTCTGACCACTCCCTGTTTGACACACAGTCACTCACTGACAACTGCCAGCATGACACACGGTCACTCACTGACCACACCCAGCGTGACACATGGTCACTCACTGCCCACTCCCGGTGTGACATAGGGTCACTCACTGCCCTCTGCCAGTGTGACACACGCTCACTCCCTCCCCACTCCCTATGTGACACAGGGTCACTCACTGACCACTCCATCTGTGACACACGGTCACTCACTGCCATTTCTCTGTGTGACACAGGGTCACTCACTGACCTCTCCCTGTGTCACACACGGTCACTCACTGTCCACTCCCTGTGAGACACACAGATACTCACTGCCCACTCCCTGTGTGACACATGGTGACTCACTGACCACTCCCTGTGTGTCAGAAGGTCAGTCATTGACCACTTCCCTGTGTGACACACGGTCATTCACTGCCCACTCCCTGTGTGACATACATTCACTCACTGACCACTCCCTGTGTGACACACGGTCACTCACTGCCTACTTCCTGTGTGACACATGGTCACTCACTGACCACTCCTTGTATGACACACGGTCACTCACTGATCACTTCCTGTGTGACTCATTGTTACTCACTGCCCACTCCCTGTCTGACACAGGGTCACTCATTGCCCACTCCCTTTGTGACACAGGGTCACTCACTGCCCACTCGCTGTGTGACTCAGGGTCACTCACTGCCCTCTCCCTGTGTGAAACGTTGTCAATCACTGACCACTTCCTGTGTGACTCAATGTTACTTGCTGACCTCTCCCTGTGTGATACAGCTTCACTCACTGACCACTCCTAGTGTGTGACACGGTCATTCACTGACCACTGCCTGTCTGACACATCTGTCATTCACTGACCTCTCCCAGTGTGACATGTTGTCAATCACTGACCACTTCCTGTGTGACTCATTGTTAATTACTGACCTTTCCCTGTGTGACACAGCGTCACTCACTGCCTACTCCCTGTGTGACTCAGGGTCACTCACTGACCACTGCCTGTCTGACACATCCGTCATTCAAAGACCACTCCCTGTGTGACACAGTGTCACTCACTGCCCTCTCCCTGTGTCACACACGGTCACTCACTTCCCTCTCCCTGTGTGACACACGTTCACTCACTGACCACTCCCTGTGTGACACACGGTCACTAACTGACCACTCCCTGTGTGTCACACGGTAACTCACTGACCACTCCCTGTGTGACACGTGGTCACTCACTGCCCACCATTGGTGTGACACGCGGTCACACACTGACCACTCCCTGTGTGACACGGGGTCACTCACTGCACAATCCCTGTGTGACACCCGGTCACTCACTGCCCACTCCCTGTGTGACACCCGGTCACTCACTGCCCAATCCCTGTGTGACACACGGTCACACACTGCCCACTCCCTGTGTGACACACGGTCACTCACTGACCACTCCCAGTGTGACACATGGTCACTCACTGCCCACCGTTGGAGTGACATAGGGTCACTCACTGCCCTCTCCCTGTGTGACACAGGGTCACTCACTGCCCTCTCGCTGCTTGACACAGGATCTCTCACCGCCCACTCCCTGTGTGACACACGGTCACTAACATCCCACTCCCTGTGTGACTTATGTTCACTCTCTGCCCACTCCCTATGTGACACACAGTCACTCACTGCCCACTCCCTGTGTGACACCCGGTCACTCACTGCCCAATCCCTGTGTGACACATGGTCGCTCACTGACCACTCCCTGTGTGACAAACGGTCATTCACTGACCACTCCCTGTGTGACACACGGATACTCACTGACCACTCCCTGTGTTGCACACGGTCACTCCCTGACCACTCCCAGTGTGACACATGGTCACTCCCTGACCACTCCCAGTGTGACACAATGTTACTCACTAACCACTCACAGTGTGACACACGATCACTCACTGACCACTCCCAATGTGACACATGGTAACTCACTGACCACTCCCTGTGTGACACAATGTTACTCACTAACCACTCACAGTGTGTAACACAGTCACTCACTGACCACTTCCTGTGTGGCACATTGCTACTCACTGACCACTCCCTGTGTGACATTCGCTCACTCACTGACCACTCTCTGTGTGACACGTGGTCACTCACTGACCATTTCCTGAGTGACTCATTATTACTCACTGACCACTCCCAGTGTGACACAGGGTCAATCAAAGCCCACTCCCTGTGTGACACCCGGTCACTCACTGACCACTCCCTCTGTTACACATGATCACTCCATGACCACTACCTGTGTGACACATGGTCACTCACTGACCACTCCCTCTGTTACACACGGTCACTCCATGACCACTTCCAGTGTGACACACGGTCACTCACTGACCACTCCCTGTGTGACAAACGGTCATTCACAGGCCACTCCCTGTGTGACACACGGATACTCACTGACCACTCTCTGTGTTGCACACGGTCACTCCCTGACCACTCCCAGTGTTACACATGGTCACTCCCTGACCACTACCAGTGTGACACAATGTTACTCACTAACCACTCACAGTGTGACACACGATCACTCACTGACCACTCCCAATGTGACACATGGTAACTCACTGACCACTCCCAATGTGAAACATGGTCACTCACTGCCCACTCCCTGTGTGACACAATGTTACTCACTAACCACTCACAGTGAGAAACACAGTCACTCACTGACCACTTCCTGTGTGGCACATTGCTACTCACTGACCACTCCCTGTGTGACATTCGCTCACTCACTGACCACTCTCTGTGTGACACGTTGTCAATCACTGACCACTTCCTGTGTGACTCAATGTTACTTGCTGACCTCTCCCTGTGTGATACAGCTTCACTCACTGACCACTCCTAGTGTGTGACACGGTCATTCACTGACCACTGCCTGTCTGACACATCTGTCATTCACTGACCTCTCCCAGTGTGACATGTTGTCAATCACTGACCACTTCCTGTGTGACTCATTGTTAATTACTGACCTTTCCCTGTGTGACACAGCGTCACTCACTGCCTACTCCCTGTGTGACTCAGGGTCACTCACTGACCACTGCCTGTCTGACACATCCGTCATTCAAAGACCACTCCCTGTGTGACACAGGGTCACTCACTGCCCTCTCCCTGTGTCACACACGGTCACTCACTTCCCTCTCCCTGTGTGACACACGTTCACTCACTGACCACTCCCTGTGTGACACACGGTCACTAACTGACCACTCCCTGTGTGTCACACGGTAACTCACTGACCACTCCCTGTGTGACACGTGGTCACTCACTGCCCACCATTGGTGTGACATGCGGTCACACACTGACCACTCCCTGTGTGACACGGGGTCACTCACTGCCCAATCCCTGTGTGACACCCGGTCACTCACTGCCCACTCCCTGTGTGACACCCGCTCACTCACTGCCCAATCCCTGTGTGACACACGGTCACACACTGCCCACTCCCTGTGTGACACACGGTCACTCACTGACCACTCCCAGTGTGACACATGGTCACTCACTGCCCACCGTTGGAGTGACATAGGGTCACTCACTGCCCTCTCCCTGTGTGACACAGGGTCACTCACTGCCCTCTCGCTGCTTGACACAGGGTCTCTCACCGCCCACTCCCTGTGTGACACACGGTCACTAACATCCCACTCCCTGTGTGACTTATGTTCACTCTCTGCCCACTCCCTATGTGACACACAGTCACTCACTGCCCACTCCCTGTGTGACACCCGGTCACTCACTGCCCAATCCCTGTGTGACACACAGTCACTCACTGCCCACTCCCTGTGTGACACATGGTCACTCACTGACCACTCCCAGTGTGACACATGGTCACTCACTGACCACTTACTGTGTGACACATGCTCACTCACTGACCACTCTCTGCATGACATGTGGTCACTCAATCATCACTTACTGTGTGACACATCGTCACTCACTGACCACTTCCTGTGTGACTCACCGACAACTCTCTGTGTGACACGTCGTCACTCACTGACCACTTCCTGTGTGACACGTGTTCACTCACTGACCACTTGTTGAGTGACTCATTGTTACTCACTGATCACTCCCAGAGTGACACGCAGTCACTCACTGACCACTGCCAGTGTGACTCATTGTTACTCACTGACCACTCCCAGTGTGACACAGGGTCACTCACTGACCACTCCCTGTGTGACTCATTGTTACTCACTGCCCACTCCCTGTGTGACACACGGTCATTCATTGCCCTCTCCCTGTGTGACACAGGATCACTCACTGCCCTCTCCCTGTGTCACACACAGTCACTCACTTCCCACTCCCTGTGTGACACATGGTCACTCACTGTCCACTCCCTGTGTGACGCACAGACACTCACTGCCCACTCCCTGTGTGACACATGGTGACTCACTGACCACTCCCTGTGTGTCAGAAGGTCAGTCATTGACCACTCCCTGTGTGACACACGGTCATTCACTGCCCACTCCCTGTGTGACATACATTCACTCACTGACAACTCCCTGTGTGACACACGGTCACTCACTGCCTACTCCCTGTGTGACACATGGTCACTCACTGACCACTCCTTGTATGACACACGGTCACTCACTGATCACTTCCTGTGTGACTCATTGTTACTCACTGCCCACTCCCTGTCTGACACAGGGTCGCTCATTGCCCACTCCCTTTGTGACACAGGGTCACTCACTGCCCACTCGCTGTGTGACTCAGGGTCACTCACTGCCCTCTCCCTGTGTGAAACGTTGTCAATCACTGACCACTTCCTGTGTGACTCAATGTTACTTGCTGACCTCTCCCTGTGTGTCACACGGTAACTCACTGACCACTCCCTGTGTGACACGTGGTCACTCACTGCCCACCATTGGTGTGACACGCGGTCACACACTGACCACTCCCTGTGTGACACGGGGTCACTCACTGCCCAATCCCTGTGTGACACCCGGTCACTCACTGCCCACTCCCTGTGTGACACCCGGTCACTCACTGCCCAATCCCTGTGTGACACACGGTCACACACTGCCCACTCCCTGTGTGACACACGGTCACTCACTGACCACTCCCAGTGTGACACATGGTCACTCACTGCCCACCGTTGGAGTGACATAGGGTCACTCACTGCCCTCTCCCTGTGTGACACAGGGTCACTCACTGCCCTCTCGCTGCTTGACACAGGGTCTCTCACCGCCCACTCCCTGTGTGACACACGGTCACTAACATCCCACTCCCTGTGTGACTTATGTTCACTCTCTGCCCACTCCCTATGTGACACACAGTCACTCACTGCCCACTCCCTGTGTGACACCCGGTCACTCACTGCCCAATCCCTGTGTGACACACAGTCACTCATTGCCCACTCCCTGTGTGACACATGGTCACTCACTGACCACTCCCAGTGTGACACATGGTCACTCACTGACCACTTACTGTGTGACACACGCTCACTCACTGACCACTCTCTGCGTGACACGTGGTCACTCAATCATCACTTACTGTGTGACACATCGTCACTCACTGACCACTTCCTGTGTCACTCATTGATACTCACTGACCACTCCCAGTGTGACTCACTGACAACTCTCTGTGTGACACGTCGTCACTCACTGACCACTTCCTGTGTGACACGTGTTCACTCACTGACCACTTGTTGAGTGACTCATTGTTACTCACTGATCACTCCCAGAGTGACACGCAGTCACTCACTGACCACTGCCAGTGTGACTCATTGTTACTCACTGACCACTCCCAGTGTGACACAGGGTCACTCACTGACCACTCCCTGTGTGACTCATTGTTACTCACTGCCCACTCCCTGTGTGACACACGGTCATTCATTGCCCTCTCCCTGTGTGACACAGGATCACTCACTGCCCTCTCCCTGTGTCACACACAGTCACTCACTTCCCACTCCCTGTGTGACACATGGTCACTCACTGTCCACTCCCTGTGTGACGCACAGACACTCACTGCCCACTCCCTGTGTGACACATGGTGACTCACTGACCACTCCCTGTGTGACAGAAGGTCACTCATTGACCACTTCATGTGTGACACACGGTCTCTCATTGCCCACTCCCTGTGTGACACACGGTCACTCACTGTCCAATCCCTGTTTGACACACGGACACTCACTGCCCACTCCCTGTGTGATACATGGTGACTCACTGACCACTCCCTGTGTGTCAGAAGGTCACTCATTGACCACTCCCTGTGTGACACACGGTCATTCACTGCCCACTCCCTGTGTGACGTACATTCACTCACTGACCACACCCTGTGTGACACACCGTCACTCACTGCCTGCTCCCTGTGTGACACATGGTCACTCACTGACCACTCCCTGTGTGACAAACGGTCATTCACTGACCACTCCCTGTGTGACACACGGATACTCACTGACCACTCCCTGTGTTGCACACGGTCACTCCCTGACCACTCCCAGTGTGACACATGGTCACTTCCTGACCACTCCCAGTGTGACACAATGTTACTCACTAACCACTCACAGTGTGACACACGATCACTCACTGACCACTCCCAATGTGACACATGGTAACTCACTGACCACTCCCAATGTGACACATGGTCACTCACTGCCCACTCCCTGTGTGACACAATGTTACTCACTAACCACTCACAGTGAGAAACACAGTCACTCACTGACCACTTCCTGTGTGGCACATTGCTACTCACTGACCACTCCCTGTGTGACATTCGCTCACTCACTGACCACTCTCTGTGTGACACGTGGTCACTCACTGACCATTTCCTGTGTGACTCATTATTACACACTGACCACTCCCAGTGTGACACAGGGTCAATCAAAGCCCACTCCCTGTGTGACACAAGGTCACTCACTGACCACTCCCTGTGTGACACAGCGTCACTCACTGCCTACTCCCTGTGTGACACGGTCACTCACTGACCACTTCCTGTGTGACACAGGGTCACTCACTGCCTACTCCCTGTGTGACACGGTCGCTCAATGACCACTCCCAGTGTGACACTTTGTCAATCACTGACCACTTCCTGTGTAACTCATTGTTACTGACTGACCACTCCCTGTGTGACACAGGGTCATTCACTGCCCACTCCCTGTGTGACATACATTCACTCACTGACCACTCCCTGTGTGACACACAGTCACTCAGTGCCTGCTCCCTGTGTGACACATGGTCTCTCACTGACCACTCCCTGTGTTACACACGGTCACTCCCTGACCACTCCCAGTGTGACACATGGTCACTCCCTGACCACTCCCAGTGTGACACACAGTCACTCACAGACCAATCCCAATGTGATACACGGTCACTCAGTGACATTCCCTGTGTGACACACGGACACTCATTGCCCACTACCTGTGTGACACACGGTCACTCACTGACCACTCCCTCTGTTACACACGGTCACTCCATGACCACTCCCAGTGTGACACACGGTCACTCACGGACCACTTCCTATGAGACACATGGTCACTCTGACCACTCCCTGTTTGACACACAGTCACTCACTGACAACTGCCAGCGTGACACACGGTCACTCACTTTCCACACCCAGTGTGACACACGGTCACTCGATGCCCACTCCCGGTGTGACATAGGGTCACTCACTGCCCTCTCCCAGTGTGACACACGGTCACTCACTCCCCACTCCCTGTGTGACACAGGGTCACTCACTGACCACTCTCAGTGTGTGACACAGGGTCACTCACTGACCACTGCCTTTCAGACACATCCGTCATTCACTGACCACTCACTGTGTGACACAGGGTCACTCATTGGCCAGTCCCTGTGTGACACACAGTCACTCACTGCCCATTCCCTTTGTGACAATCATCAATCACTGCCCATTCCTTGTGTGACACACGGTCACTCAATGACCACTTCCTGTGTGACACATTGTTACTCACTGACCACTCCCTGTGCGACACACGCTCACTCACTGACCACTCCCTGTGTTACAAGTTGTTACTCACTGACCAATCCCAGTGTGATACACGGTCACTCAGTGACACTCCCTGTGTGACACACGGACACTCACTGACCACTACCTGTGTGACACACGGTCACTCACTGACCACTCCCTCTGTTACACACGGTCACTCCATGACCACTCCCAGTGTGACACACGGTCACTCACTGACCACTCCCTGTGTGACACACGGTCACTCACGGACCACTTCCTATGAGACACATGGTCACTCTGATCACTCCCTGTTTGACATACAGTCACTCACTGACAACTGCCAGCGTGACACACGGTCACTCACTGACCACACCCAGCGTGACACACGGTCACTCACTGCCCACTCCCGGTGTGACATAGGGTCACTCACTGCCCTCTCCCAGTGTGACACACGGTCACTCACTCCCCACTCCCTGTGTGACACAGGGTCACTCACTGCCCACTCCATCTGTGACACACGGTCACTCACTGCCCTTTCTCTGTGTGACACAGGGTCACTCACTGACCTCTCCTTGTGTCACACACGGTCACTCACTTTCCACTCCCTGTGTGACACACGGTCACTCACTGTCCATTCCCTGTGAGACACACAGATACTCACTGCCCACTCCCTGTGTGACACATGGTGACTCAATGACCACTCCCTGTGTGTCAGAAGGTCACTCATTGACCACTTCCTGTGTGACACACGGTCATTCACTGCCCATTCCCTGTGTGACATACATTCACTCACTGACCACTCCCTGTGTGACACTCGGTCACTCACTGCCTACTCCCTGTGTGACACATGGTCACTCACTGACCACTCCCTGTATGACACATGGTCACTCACTGATCACTTCCTGTGTGACTCATTGTTACTCACTGCCCACTCCCTGTCTGACACAGGGTCACTCATTGCCCACTCCCTTTGTGACACAGGGTCACTCACTGCCCACTCCCTGTGTGACACAGGGTCACTCACTGCCCTCTCCCTGTGTGAAACGTTGTCAATCACTGACCACTTCCTGTGTGACTCAATGTTACTTGCTGACCTCTCCCTGTGTGATACAGCGTCACTCACTGACCACTGCTAGTGTGTGACACGGTCATTCACTGACCACTGTCTGTCTGACACATCTGTCATTCACTGACCTCTCCCAGTGTGACATGTTGTCAATCACTAACCACTTCCTGTGTGACTCATTGTTAATTACTGACCTTTCCCTGTGTGACACAGCGTCACTCACTGCCTACTCCCTGTGTGACTCAGGGTCACTCACTGACCACTGCCTGTCTGACACATCCGTCATTCAAAGACCACTCCCTGTGTGACACAGGGTCACTCACTGCCCTCTCCCTGTGTCACACACGGTCACTCACTTCCCTCTCCCTGTGTGACACACGGTCACTCACTGACCACTCCCTGTGTGACACACAGTCACTCACTGCCCACTCCCTGTGTGACACACGGTCACTCACTGACCACTCCCAGTGTGACACATGGTCACTCACTGCCCACCATTGGAGTGACATAGGGTCACTCACTGCCCTCTCCCTGTGTGACACAGGGTCACTCACTGCCCTCTCGCTGCTTGACACAGGGTCTCTCACCGCCCACTCCCTGTGTGACACACGGTCACTAACATCCCACTCCCTGTGTGACTTATGTTCACTCTCTGCCCACTCCCTATGTGACACACAGTCACTCACTGCCCAATCCCTGTGTGACACCCGGTCACTCACTGCCCAATCCCTGTGTGACACACAGTCACTCACTGCCCACTCCTTGTGTGACACATGGTCACTCACTGACCACTCCCAGTGTGACACATGGTCACTCACTGAACATTTACTGTGTGACACACGCTCACTCACTGACCACTCTCTGCGTGACACGTGGTCACTCAATCATCATTTACTGTGTGACACATCGTCACTCACTGACCACTTACTGTGTCACACAGGGTCACTCACTGCCCACTCCCTGTGTGACACACGGTCACTGCCCTCTCCCTGTGTGACATGGTCACTCACTGACCACTCCCTGTGTGACACGTGTTCACTCACTGACCACTTGTCCCTGTGTGACACATGGTTACTCACTGACCACTCCCTGTGTGACACGAAGTCACTCACTGACCACTGACACAGTGTGACTCCTGTGTTACTCACTGACCAATCCCTGTGTGACACACGGTCACTCACTGACCACTCCCTGTGTGACTACATGGTTACTCACTGACCACTCCCTGTGTGACACAAGGTCACTCACTGACCACTCCCTGTGTGACACGGTCACTCACTGACCACTCCCTGTGTGACACATCCGTTATTCACTGACCACTCCCTGTGTGACACATGGTCACTCACTGACCACTCCCTGTGTGACACACGGTCACTCACTGACCACTCCCTGTGTGACACAGGGATACTCACTGACCACTCCCTGTCTCACACACGGTCACTCACTTCCCTCTCCCTGTGTGACACACGTTCACTCACTGACCACTCCCTGTGTGACACACGGTCACTAACTGACCACTCCCTGTGTGTCAAACGGTAACTCACTGACCACTCCCTGTGTGACACATGGTCACTCACTGCCCACCGTTGGTGTGACACACGGTCACTCACGGTCCACTTCCTATGAGACACACGGTCACTCTGACCACTCCCTGTTTGACACACAGTCACTCACTGACAACTGCCAGCATGACACACGGTCACTCACTGACCACACCCAGCGTGACACATGGTCACTCACTGCCCACTCCCGGTGTGACATAGGGTCACTCAGTGCCCTCTCCCAGTGTGACACACGCTCACTCCCTCACCACTCCCTATGTGACACAGGGTCACTCACTGACCACTCCATCTGTGACACACGGTCACTCACTGCCATTTCTCTGTGTGACACAGGGTCACTCACTGAACTCTCCCTGTGTCACACACGGTCACTCACTGTCCACTCCCTGTGAGACACACAGATACTCACTGCCCACTCCCTGTGTGACACATGGTGACTCACTGACCACTCCCTGTGTGTCAGAAGGTCAGTCATTGACCACTCCCTGTGTGACACACGGTCATTCACTGCCCACTCCCTGTGTGACATACATTCACTCACTGACCACTCCCTGTGTGACACACGGTCACTCACTGCCTACTTCCTGTGTGACACATGGTCACTCACTGACCACTCCTTGTATGACACACGGTCACTCACTGATCACTTCCTGTGTGACTCATTGTTACTCACTGCCCACTCCCTGTCTGACACAGGGTCACTCATTGCCCACTCCCTTTGTGACACAGGGTCACTCACTGCCCACTCGCTGTGTGACTCAGGGTCACTCACTGCCCTCTCCCTGTGTGAAACGTTGTCAATCACTGACCACTTCCTGTGTGACTCAATGTTACTTGCTGACCTCTCCCTGTGTGATACAGCTTCACTCACTGACCACTCCTAGTGTGTGACACGGTCATTCACTGACCACTGCCTGTCTGACACATCTGTCATTCACTGACCTCTCCCAGTGTGACATGTTGTCAATCACTGACCACTTCCTGTGTGACTCATTGTTAATTACTGACCTTTCCCTGTGTGACACAGCGTCACTCACTGCCTACTCCCTGTGTGACTCAGGGTCACTCACTGACCACTGCCTGCCTGACACATCCGTCATTCAAAGACCACTCCCTGTGTGACACAGGGTCACTCACTGCCCTCTCCCTGTGTCACACACGGTCACTCACTTCCCTCTCCCTGTGTGACACACGTTCACTCACTGACCACTCCCTGTGTGACACACGGTCACTAACTGACCACTCCCTGTGTGTCACACGGTAACTCACTGACCACTCCCTGTGTGACACGTGGTCACTCACTGCCCACCATTGGTGTGACACGCGGTCACACACTGACCACTCCCTGTGTGACACGGGGTCACTCACTGCCCAATCCCTGTGTGACACCCGGTCACTCACTGCCCACTCCCTGTGTGACACCCGGTCACTCACTGCCCAATCCCTGTGTGACACACGGTCACACACTGCCCACTCCCTGTGTGACACACGGTCACTCACTGACCACTCCCAGTGTGACACATGGTCACTCACTGCCCACCGTTGGAGTGACATAGGGTCACTCACTGCCCTCTCCCTGTGTGACACAGGGTCACTCACTGCCCTCTCGCTGCTTGACACAGGGTCTCTCACCGCCCACTCCCTGTGTGACACACGGTCACTAACATCCCACTCCCTGTGAGACTTATGTTCACTCTCTGCCCACTCCCTATGTGACACACAGTCACTCACTGCCCACTCCCTGTGTGACACCCGGTCACTCACTGCCCAATCCCTGTGTGACACACAGTCACTCACTGCCCACTCACTGTGTGACACATGGTCACTCACTGACCACTCCCAGTGTGACACATGGTCACTCACTGACCACTTACTGTGTGACACACGCTCACTCACTGACCACTCTCTGCGTGACATGTGGTCACTCAATCATCACTTACTGTGTGACACATCGTCACTCACTGACCACTTCCTGTGTCACTCATTGATACTCACTGACCACTCCCAGTGTGACTCACCGACAACTCTCTGTGTGACACGTCGTCACTCACTGACCACTTCCTGTGTGACACGTGTTCACTCACTGACCACTTGTTGAGTGACTCATTGTTACTCACTGATCACTCCCAGAGTGACACGCAGTCACTCACTGACCACTGCCAGTGTGACTCATTGTTACTCACTGACCACTCCCAATGTGACACAGGGTCACTCACTGACCGCTCCCTGTGTGACTCATTGTTACTCACTGCCCACTCCCTGTGTGACACACGGTCATTCATTGCCCTCTCCCTGTGTGACAGAGGATCACTCACTGCCCTCTCCCTGTGTCACACACAGTCACTCACTTCCCACTCCCTGTGTGACACATGGTCACTCACTGTCCACTCCCTGTGTGACGCACAGACACTCACTGCCCACTCCCTGTGTGACACATGGTGACTCACTGACCACTCCCTGTGTGTCAGAAGGTCAGTCATTGACCACTCCCTGAGTGACACACGGTCATTCACTGCCCACTCCCTGTGTGACATACATTCACTCACTGACCACTCCCTGTGTGACACACGGTCACTCACTGCCTACTCCCTGTGTGACACATGGTCACTCACTGACCACTCCTTGTATGACACACGGTCACTCACTGATCACTTCCTGTGTGACTCATTGTTACTCACTGCCCACTCCCTGTCTGACACAGGGTCACTCATTGCCCAATCCCTTTGTGACACAGGGTCACTCACTGCCCACTCGCTGTGTGACTCAGGGTCACTCACTGCCCTCTCCCTGTGTGAAACGTTGTCAATCACTGACCACTTCCTGTGTGACTCAATGTTACTTGCTGACCTCTCCCTGTGTGATACAGCTTCACTCACTGACCACTCCTAGTGTGTGACACGGTCATTCACTGACCACTGCCTGTCTGACACATCTGTCATTCACTGACCTCTCCCAGTGTGACATGTTGTCAAACACTGACCACTTCCTGTGTGACTCATTGTTAATTACTGACTTTTCCCTGTGTGACACAGCGTCACTCACTGCCTACTCCCTGTGTGACTCAGGGTCACTCACTGACCACTGCCTGTCTGACACATCCGTCATTCAAAGACCACTCCCTGTGTGACACAGGGTCACTCACTGCCCTCTCCCTGTGTCACACACGGTCACTCACTTCCCTCTCCCTGTGTGACACACGTTCACTCACTGACCACTCCCTGTGTGACACACGGTCACTAACTGACCACTCCCTGTGTGTCACACGGTAACTCACTGACCACTCCCTGTGTGACACGTGGTCACTCACTGCCCACCATTGGTGTGACACGCGGTCACACACTGACCACTCCCTGTGTGACACGGGGTCACTCACTGCCCAATCCCTGTGTGACACCCGGTCACTCACTGCCCACTCCCTGTGTGACACCCGGTCACTCACTGCCCAATCCCTGTGTGACACACGGTCACACACTGCCCACTCCCTGTGTGACACACGGTCACTCACTGACCACTCCCAGTGTGACACATGGTCACTCACTGCCCACCGTTGGAGTGACATAGGGTCACTCACTGCCCTCTCCCTGTGTGACACAGGGTCACTCACTGCCCTCTCGCTGCTTGACACAGGCTCTCTCACCGCCCACTCCCTGTGTGACACACGGTCACTAACATCCCACTCCCTGTGTGACTTATGTTCACTCTCTGCCCACTCCCTATGTGACACACAGTCACTCACTGCCCACTCCCTGTGTGACACCCGGTCACTCACTGCCCAATCCCTGTGTGACACACAGTCACTCACTGCCCACTCACTGTGTGACACATGGTCACTCACTGACCACTCCCAGTGTGACACATGGTCACTCACTGACCACTTACTGTGTGACACACGCTCACTCACTGACCACTCTCTGCGTGACATGTGGTCACTCAATCATCACTTACTGTGTGACACATCGTCACTCACTGACCACTTCCTGTGTCACTCATTGATACTCACTGACCACTCCCAGTGTGACTCACCGACAACTCTCTGTGTGACACGTCGTCACTCACTGACCACTTCCTGTGTGACACGTGTTCACTCACTGACCACTTGTTGAGTGACTCATTGTTACTCACTGATCACTCCCAGAGTGACACGCAGTCACTCACTGACCACTGCCAGTGTGACTCATTGTTACTCACTGACCACTCCCAGAGTGACACAGGGTCACTCACTGACCACTCCCTGTGTGACTCATTGTTACTCACTGCCCACTCCCTGTGTGACACACGGTCATTCATTGCCCTCTCCCTGTGTGACACAGGATCACTCACTGCCCTCTCCCTGTGTCACACACAGTCACTCACTTCCCACTCCCTGTGTGACACATGGTCACTCACTGTCCACTCCCTGTGTGACGCACAGACACTCAGTGCCCACTCCCTGTGTGACACATGGTGACTCACTGACCACTTCCTGTGTGTCAGAAGGTCAGTCATTGACCACTCCCTGTGTGACACACGGTCATTCACTGCCCACTCCCTGTGTGACATACATTCACTCACTGACCACTCCCTGTGTGACACACGGTCACTCACTGCCTACTCCCTGTGTGACACATGGTCACTCACTGACCACTCCTTGTATGACACACGGTCACTCACTGATCACTTCCTGTGTGACTCATTGTTACTCACTGCCCACTCCCTGTCTGACACAGGGTCACTCATTGCCCAATCCCTTTGTGACACAGGGTCACTCATTGCCCACTCGCTGTGTGACTCAGGGTCACTCACTGCCCTCTCCCTGTGTGAAACGTTGTCAATCACTGACCACTTCCTGTGTGACTCAATATTACTTGCTGACCTCTCCCTGTGTGATACAGCTTCACTCACTGACCACTCCTAGTGTGTGACACGGTCATTCACTGACCACTGCCTGTCTGACACATCTGTCATTCACTGACCTCTCCCAGTGTGACATGTTGTCAAACACTGACCACTTCCTGTGTGACTCATTGTTAATTACTGACCTTTCCCTGTGTGACACAGCGTCACTCACTGCCTACTCCCTGTGTGACTCAGGGTCACTCACTGACCACTGCCTGTCTGACACATCCGTCATTCAAAGACCACTCCCTGTGTGACACAGGGTCACTCACTGCCCTCTCCCTGTGTCACACACGGTCACTCACTTCCCTCTCCCTGTGTGACACACATTCACTCACTGACCACTCCCTGTGTGACACACGGTCACTAACTGACCACTCCCTGTGTGTCACACGGTAACTCACTGACCACTCCCTGTGTGACACGTGGTCACTCACTGCCCACCATTGGTGTGACACGCGGTCACACACTGACCACTCCCTGTGTGACACGGGGTCACTCACTGCCCAATCCCTGTGTGACACCCGGTCACTCACTGCCCACTCCCTGTGTGACACCCGGTCACTCACTGCCCAATCCCTGTGTGACACACGGTCACACACTGCCCACTCCCTGTGTGACACACGGTCACTCACTGACCACTCCCAGTGTGACACATGGTCACTCACTGCCCACCGTTGGAGTGACATAGGGTCACTCACTGCCCTCTCCCTGTGTGACACAGGGTCACTCACTGCCCTCTCGCTGCTTGACACAGGGTCTCTCACCGCCCACTCCCTGTGTGACACACGGTCACTAACATCCCACTCCCTGTGTGACTTATGTTCACTCTCTGCCCACTCCCTATGAGACAGACAGTCACTCACTGCCCACTCCCTGTGTGACACCCGGTCACTCACTGCCCAATCCCTGTGTGACACACAGTCACTCACTGCCCACTCCCTGTGTGACCCATGGTCACTCACTGACCACTCCCAGTGTTACACATGGTCACTCACTGACCACTTACTGTGTGACACACGCTCACTCACTGACCACTCTCTGCGTGACACGTGGTCACTCAATCATCACTTACTGTGTGATACATCGTCACTCACTGACCACTTCCTGTGTCACTCATTGATACTCACTGACCACTCCCAGTGTGACTCACTGACCACTCTCTGTGTGACACGTCGTCACTCACTGACCACTTCCTGTGTGACACGTGTTCACTCACTGACCACTTGTTGAGTGACTCATTGTTACTCACTGATCACTCCCAGAGTGACACGCAGTCACTCACTGACCACTGCCAGTGTGACTCATTGTTACTCACTGACCACTCCCAGTGTGACACAGGGTCACTCACTGACCACTCCCTGTGTGACTCATTGTTACTCACTGCCCACTCCCTGTGTGACACAGGGTCACTCACTGACCACTCCCTGTGTGACTCGTTGTTACTCACTGTACACTCCCTGTGTGACACAAGGTCACTCACTGACCACTCCCTGTGTGACTCATTGTTACTCACTGCCCACTCCCTGTGTGACACGGTCACTCACTGCCCACTCCCTGTCTGACACATCCGTTATTCACTGACCACTCCCAGTGTGACACGTTGTCACTCACTGACCACTTCCTGTGTGACTCATTGTTACTGACTGACCACTGCCTGTGTGACACATGGTCACTCACTTCCAACTCCCTGTGTTACACACGGTCACTCACTTCCCAATCCCTTTGTGACTCACGGTCACTCACTGCCCACTCCCAGTGTCACACAGGGTCACTCACTGCCCACTCCCTGTGTGACACACGGTCATTCATTGCCCTCTCCCTGTGTGACACAGGGTCACTCACTGCCCTCTCCCTGTGTCACACACAGTCACTCACTTCCCACTCCCTGTGTGACACATGGTCACTCACTGTTCACTCCCTGTGTGACGCACGGACACTCACTGCCCACTCCCTGTGTGACACATGGTGACTCACTGACCACTCCCTGTGTGACAGAAGGTCACTCATTGACCACTTCATGTGTGACACACGGTCTCTCATTGCCCACTCCCTGTGTGACACACGGTCACTCACTGTCCAATCCCTGTTTGACACACGGACACTCACTGCCCACTCCCTTTGTGATACATGGTGACTCACTGACCACTCCCTGTGTGTCAGAAGGTCACTCATTGACCACTCCCTGTGTGACACACGATCATTCACTGCCCACTCCCTGTGTGACGTACATTCACTCACTGACCACTCCCTGTGTGACACACGGTCACTCACTGCCTTCTCCCTGTGTGACACATGGTCGCTCACTGACCACTCCCTGTGTGACAAACGGTCATTCACTGACCACTCCCTGTGTGACACACGGATACTCACTGACCACTCCCTGTGTTGCACACGGTCACTCCCTGACCACTCCCAGTGTGACACATGGTTACTCCCTGACCACTCCCAGTGTGACACAATGTTACTCACTAACCACTCACAGTGTGACACACGATCACTCACTGACCACTCCCAATGTGACACATGGTAACTCACTGACCACTCCCTGTGTGACACAATGTTACTCACTAACCACTCACAGTGAGAAACACAGTCACTCACTGACCACTTCCTGTGTGGCACATTGCTACTCACTGACCACTCCCTGTGTGACATTCGCTCACTCACTGACCACTCTCTGTGTGACACGTGGTCACTCACTGACCATTTCCTGAGTGACTCATTATTACTCACTGACCACTCCCAGTGTGACACAGGGTCAATCAAAGTCAACTCCCTGTGTGACACCCGGTCACTCACTGACCACTCCCTCTGTTACACATGGTCACTCCATGACCACTACCTGTGTGACACACGGTCACTCACTGACCACTCCCTCTGTTACACATGGTCACTCCATGACCACTTCCAATGTGACACACGGTCACTCACTGACCACTCCCTGTGTGACAAACGGTCATTCACAGGCCACTCCCTGTGTGACACACGGATACTCACTGACCACTCCCTGTGTTGCACACGCTCACTCCCTGACCACTCCCAGTGTTACACATGGTCACTCCCTGACCACTCCCAGTGTGACACAATGTTACTCACTAACCACTCACAGTGTGACACACGATCACTCACTGACCACTCTCAATGTGACACATGGTAACTCACTGACCACTCCCAATGTGACACATGGTCACTCACTGCCCACTCCCTGTGTGACACAATGTTACTCACTAACCACTCACAGTGAGAAACACAGTCACTCACTGACCACTTCCTGTGTGGCACATTGCTACTCACTGACCACTCCCTGTGTGACATTCGCTCACTCACTGACCACTCTCTGTGTGACACGTGGTCACTCACTGACCATTTCCTGTGTGACTCATTATTACTCACTGACCACTCCCAGTGTGACACAGGGTCAATCAAAGCCCACTCCCTGTGTGACACAAGGTCACTCACTGACCACTCCCTGTGTGACACAGCGTCACTCACTGCCTACTCCCTGTGTGACACGGTCACTCACTGACCACTTCCTGTGTGACACAGGGTCACTCACTGCCTACTCCCTGTGTGACACGGTCACTCATTGACCACTCCCAGTGTGACACTTTGTCAATCACTGACCACTTCCTGTGTAACTCATTGTTACTGACTGACCACTCCCTGTGTGACACAGGGTCATTCACTGCCCACTCCCTGTGTGACATACATTCACTCACTGACCATTCCCTGTGTGACACACGGTCACTCAGTGCCTGCTCCCTGTGTGACACATGGTCACTACCTGACCACTCCCAGTGTGACACACAGTCACTCACTGACCAATCCCAATGTGATACACGGTCACTCAGTGACACTCCCTGTGTGACACACGGACACTCCTTGCCCACTACCTGTGTGACACACGGTCACTCACTGACCACTCCCTCTGTTACACACGGTCACTCCATGACCACTCCCAGTGTGACACACGGTCACTCACGGACCACTTCCTATGAGACACATGGTCACTCTGACCACTCCCTGTTTGACACACAGTCACTCACTGACAACTGCCAGCGTGACACACGGTCACTCACTTTCCACACCCAGCGTGACACACGGTCACTCACTGCCCACTCCCGGTGTGACATAGGGTCACTCACTGCCCTCTCCCAGTGTGACACACGGTCACTCACTCCCCACTCCCTGTGTGACACAGGGTCACTCACTGACCACTCTCAGTGTGTGACACAGGGTCACTCACTGACCACTGCCTTTCAGACACATCCGTCATTCACTGACCACTCACTGTGTGACACAGGGTCACTCATTGGCCAGTCCCTGTGTGACACCCGGTCACTCACTGCCCACTCCCTGTGTGACACACAGTCACTCACTGCCCATTCCCTTTGTGACACTCATCAATCACTGCCCATTCCTTGTGTGACACACGGTCACTCAATGACCACTTCCTGTGTGACACATTGTTACTCACTGACCACTCCCTGTGCGACACACGCTCACTCACTGACCACTCCCTCTGTTACAAGTTGTTACTCACTGACCAATCCCAGTGTGATACACGGTCACTCAGTGACACTCCCTGTGTGACACACGGACACTCATTGCCCACTACCTGTGTGACACACGGTCACTCACTGACCACTCCCTGTGTGACACATGGTCACTCACGGACCACTTCCTATGAGACACACTGTCACTCTGACCACTCCCTGTTTGACACACAGTCACTCACTGACAACTGCCAGCGTGACACACGGTCACTCATTGACGACACCCAGCGTGACACACGGTCACTCACTGCCCACTCCCGGTGTGACATAGGGTCACTCACTGCCCTCTCCCAGTGTGACACACGGTCACTCACTCCCCACTCCCTGTGTGACACAGGGTCACTCACTGCCCACTCCATCTGTGACACACGGTCACTCACTGGCCTTTCTCTGTGTGACACAGGGTCACTCACTGACCTCTCCCTGTGTCACACACGGTCACTCACTTTCCACTCCCTGTGTGACACACGGTCACTCACTGTCCACTCCCTGTGAGACACACAGATACTCACTGCCCACTCCCTGTGTGACACATGGTGACTCACTGACCACTCCCTGTGTGTCAGAAGGTCACTCATTGACCACTCCCTGTGTGACACACGGTCATTCACTGCCCACTCCCTGTGTGACATACATTCACTCACTGACCACTCCCTGTGTGACACACGGGCACTCACTGCCTACTCCCTGTGTGACATATGGTCACTCACTGACCTCTCCCTGTATGACACACGGTCACTCACTGCCTACTCCCTGTGTGACTCATTGTTACTCACTGCCCACTCCCTGTCTGACACAGGGTCACTCATTGCCCACTCCCTTTGTGACACAGGGTCACTCACTGCCCACTCCCTGTGTGACACAGGGTCACTCACTGCCCTCTCCCTGTGTGAAAAGTTGTCAATCACTGACCACTTCCTGTGTGACTCAATGTTACTTGCTGACCTCTCCCTGTGTGATACAGCGTCACTCACTGACCACTCCTAGTGTGTGACACGGTCATTCACTGACCACTGCCTGTCTGACACATCTGTCATTCACTGACCTCTCCCAGTGTGACATGTTGTCAATCACTGACCACTTCCTGTGTGACTCATTGTTAATTACTGACCTTTCCCTGTGTGACACAGCGTCACTCACTGCCTACTCCCTGTGTGACTCAGGGTCACTCACTGACCACTGCCTGTCTGACACATCCGTCATTCAAAGACCACTCCCTGTGTGACACAGGGTAACTCACTGCCCTCTCCCTGTGTCACACACGGTCACTCACTTCCCTCTCCCTGTGTGACACACGTTCACTCACTGACCACTCCCTGTTTGACACACGGTCGCACACTGCCCACACCCTGTGTGACACACGGTCACTCACTGACCACTCCCAGTGTGACACATGGTCACTCACTGCCCACCATTGGAGTGACATAGGGTCACTCACTGCCCTCTCCCTGTGTGACACAGGGTCACTCACTGCCCTCTCGCTGCTTGACACAGGGTCTCTCACCGCCCACTCCCTGTGTGACACACGGTCACTAACATCCCACTCCCTGTGTGACTTATGTTCACCCTCTGCCCACTCCCTATGTGACACACAGTCACTCACTGCCCAATCCCTGTGTGGCACCCGGTCACTCACTGCCCAATCCCTGTGTGACACACAGTCACTCACTGCCCACTCCTTGTGTGACACATGGTCACTCACTGACCACTCCAAGTGTGACACATGGTCACTCACTGACCACTTACTGTGTGACACACGCTCACTCACTGACCACTCTCTGCGTGACACGTGGTCACTCAATCATCATTTACTGTGTGACACATCGTCACTCACTGACCACTTCCTGTGTCACTCATTGATACTCACTGACCACTCCCAGTGTGACTCACTGACCACTCTCTGTGTGACATGTCGTCACTTACTGACCACTTCCTGTGTGACACGTGTTCACTCACTGACCACTTGTTGAGTGACTCATTGTTACTCACTGATCACTCCCAGAGTGACACGCAGTCACTCACTGACCACTGCAAGTGTGACTCATTGTTACTCACAGACCAATCCCAGTGTGACACAGGGTCACTCACTGACCACTCCCTGTGTGACTCATTGTTACTCACTGCCCACTCCCTGTGTGACACAGGGTCACTCACTGACCACTCCCTGTGTGACTCATTGTTACTCACTGCCCACTCCCTGTGTGACACAGGGTCACTCACTGACCACTCCCAGTGTGTGACACGGTCACTCACTGACCACTGCCTGTCTGACACATCCGTTATTCACTGACCACTCCCAGTGTGACACGTTGTCACTCACTGACCACTTCCTGTGTGACTCATTGTTACTGACTGACCACTCCCTGTGTGACACAGGGTCACTCACTGCCCTCTCCCTGTCTCACACACGGTCACTCACTTCCCTCTCCCTGTGTGACACACGTTCACTCACTGACCACTCCCTGTGTGACACACGGTCACTAACTGACCACTCCCTGTGTGTCACACGGTAACTCACTGACCACTCCCTGTGTGACACATGGTCACTCACTGCCCACCGTTGGTGTGACACACGGTCACTCACGGTCCACTTCCTATGAGACACACGGTCACTCTGACCACTCCCTGTTTGACACACAGTCACTCACTGACAACTGCCAGCATGACACACGGTCACTCACTGACCACACGCAGCCTGACACATGGTCACTCACTGCCCACTCCCGGTGTGACATAGGGTCACTCACTGCCCTCTCCCAGTGTGACACATGCTCACTCCCTCCCCACTCCCTATGTGACACAGGGTCACTCACTGACCACTCCATCTGTGACACACGGTCACTCACTGCCATTTCTCTGTGTGACACAGGGTCACTCACTGACCTCTCCCTGTGTCACACACGGTCACTCACTGTCCACTCCCTGTGAGACACACAGATACTCACTGCCCACTCCCTGTGTGACACACGGTCATTCACTGCCCACTCCCTGTGTGACATACATTCACTCACTGACCACTCCCTGTGTGACACACGGTCACTCACTGCCTACTCCCTGTGTGACACATGGTCACTCACTGACCACTCCTTGTATGACACACGGTCACTCACTGATCACTTCCTGTGTGACTCATTGTTACTCACTGCCCACTCCCTGTCTGACACAGGGTCACTCATTGCCCACTCCCTTTGTGACACAGGGTCACTCACTGCCCACTCGCTGTGTGACTCAGGGTCACTCACTGCCCTCTCCCTGTGTGACACACGGTCATTCACTGCCCACTTCCTGTGTGACATACATTCACTCACTGACCACTCCCTGTGTGACACACGGTCATTCACTGCCCACTCCCTGTGTGACATACATTCACTCACTGACCACTCCCTGTGTGACACACGGTCACTCACTGCCTACTCCCTGTGTGACACATGGTCACTCACTGACCACTCCTTGTATGACACACGGTCACTCACTGATCACTTCCTGTGTGACTCATTGTTACTCACTGCCCACTCCCTGTCTGACACAGGGTCACTCATTGCCCACTTCCTTTGTGACACAGGGTCACTCACTGCCCACTCGCTGTGTGACTCAGGGTCACTCACTGCCCTCTCCCTGTGTGACACACGGTCATTCACTGCCCACTCCCTGTGTGACATACATTCACTCACTGACCACTCCCTGTGTGACACACGGTCACTCACTGCCTACTCCCTGTGTGACACATGGTCACTCACTGACCACTCCTTGTATGACACACGGTCACTCACTGATCACTTCCTGTGTGACTCATGGTGACTCACTGACCACTCCCTGTCTGATACAGGGTCACTCATTGCCCACTCCCTTTGTGACACAGGGTCACTCACTGCCCACTCGCTGTGTGACATACATTCACTCACTGACCACTCCCTGTGTGACACACGGTCACTCACTGCCTACTCCCTGTGTGACACATGGTCACTCACTGACCACTCCTTGTATGACACACGGTCACTCACTGATCACTTCCTGTGTGACTCATTGTTACTCACTGCCCACTCCCTGTCTGACACAGGGTCACTCATTGCTCACTCCCTTTGTGACACAGGGTCACTCACTGCCCACTCGCTGTGTGACTCAGGGTCACTCACTGCCCTCTCCCTGTGTGAAACGTTGTCAATCACTGACCACTTCCTGTGTGACTCAATGTTACTTGCTGACCTCTCCCTGTGTGATACAGCGTCACTCACTGACCACTCCTAGTGTGTGACACGGTCATTCACTGACCACTGCCTGTCTGACACATCTGTCATTCACTGACCTCTCCCAGTGTGACATGTTGTCAATCACTGACCACTTCCTGTGTGACTCATTGTTAATTACTGACCTTTCCCTGTGTGACACAGCGTCACTCACTGCCTACTCCCTGTGTGACTCAGGGTCACTCACTGACCACTGCCTGTCTGACACATCCGTCATTCAAAGACCACTCCCTGTGTGACACAGGGTCACTCACTGCCCTCTCCCTGTGTCACACACGGTCACTCACTTCCCTCTCCCTGTGTGACACACGTTCACTCACTGACCACTCCCTGTGTGACACACGGTCACGAACTGACCACTCCCTGTGTGTCACACGGTAACTCACTGACCACTCCCTGTGTGACACGTGGTCACTCACTGCCCACCATTGGTGTGACACGCGGTCACACACTGACCACTCCCTGTGTGACACGGGGTCACTCACTGCCCAATCCCTGTGTGACACCCGGTCACTCACTGCCCACTCCCTGTGTGACACCCGGTCACTCACTGCCCAATACCTGTGTGACACACGGTCACACACTGCCCACTCCCTGTGTGACACACGGTCACTCACTGACCACTCCCAGTGTGACACATGGTCACTCACTGCCCACCGTTGGAGTGACATAGGGTCACTCACTGCCCTCTCCCTGTGTGACACAGGGTCACTCACTGCCCTCTCGCTGCTTGACACAGGGTCTCTCACCGCCCCCTCCCTGTGTGACACACGGTCACTAACATCCCACTCCCTGTGTGACTTATGTTCACTCTCTGCCCACTCCCTATGTGACACACAGTCACTCACTGCCCACTCCCTGTGTGACACCCGGTCACTCACTGCCCAATCCCTGTGTGACACACAGTCACTCACTGCCCACTCCCTGTGTGACACATGGCCACTCACTGACCACTCCCAGTGTGACACATGGCCACTCACTGACCACTTACTGTGTGACACACGCTCACTCACTGACCACTCTCTCCGTGACACGTGGTCACTCAATCATCACTTACTGTGTGACACATCGTCACTCACTGACCACTTCCTGTGTCACTCATTGATACTCACTGACCACTCCCAGTGTGACTCACCGACAACTCTCTGTGTGACACGTCGTCACTCACTGACCACTTCCTGTGTGACACGTGTTCACTCACTGACCACTTGTTGAGTGACTCATTGTTACTCACTGATCACTCCCAGAGTGACACGCAGTCACTCACTGACCACTGCCAGTGTGACTCATTGTTACTCACTGACCACTCCCAGAGTGACACAGGGTCACTCACTGACCACTCCCTGTGTGACTCATTGTTACTCACTGACCACTCCCTGTGTGACTCATTGTTATTCACTGCCCACTCCCTGTGTGACACAGGGTTACTCACTGACAACTCCCATAGTGTGACACGGTCACTCAATGACCCCTGCCTGTCTGACACATCCGTTATTCACTGACCACTCCCAGGGTGACACGTTGTCACTCACTGACCACTTCCTGTGTGACTCATTGTTACTGACTGACCACTCCCTGTGTGACACAGGGTCACTCACTGCCCTCGCCCTGTGTCACAAACGGTCACTCACTTCCCTCTCCCTGTGTGACAAACGTTCACTCACTGACCACTCCCTGTGTGACACACGGTCACTAACTGATCACTCCCTGTGTGTCACACGGTAACTCACTGACCACTCCCTGTGTGACACATGGTAACTCACTGCCCACCGTTGGTGTGACACGCGGTCACACACTGACCACTCACTGTGTGACACGGGGTCACTCACTGCCCAATCCCTGTGTGACACACGGTCACTCTCTGCCCACTCCCTTTGTGACACCCGGTCACTCACTGCCCAATCCCTGTGTGACACACGGTCACACACTTTCCACTCCCTGTGTGACACATGGTCACTCACTTACCACTCCCAGTGTGACACATGGTCACTCACTGACCACTTGTTGAGTTACTCATTGTTACTCACTGCCCACTCCCTGTGTGACACAGGGTCACTCACTGACCATTCCCTGTGTGACTCAATGTTACTTGCTGACCTCTCCCTGTGTGATACAGCGTCACTCACTGACCACTCCTAGTGTGTGACACGGTCATTCACTGACCACTGCCTGTCTGACACATCTGTCATTCACTGACCTCTCCCAGTGTGACATGTTGTCAATCACTGACCACTTCCTGTGTGACTCATTGTTAATTACTGACCTTTCCCTGTGTGACACAGCGTCACTCACTGCCTACTCCCTGTGTGACTCAGGGTCACTCACTGACCACTTCCTGTGTGACTCATTGTTACTGACTGACCACTGCCTGTGTGACACAGGGTCACTCACTGCCCAGTCCCTGTGTGACACACGGTCACACACTGCCCACTCCCTGTGTGACACCCGGTCACTCACTGCCCAATCCCTGTGTGACACACGGTCACACGCTGCCCACTCCCTGTGTGACACATGGTCACTCACTGACCACTCCCATTGTGACACATGGTCACTCACTGCCCACCGTTGGAGTGACATAGGGTCACTCACTGCCCTCTCCCTGTGTGACACAGGGTCACTCACTGCCCTCTCGCTGCTTGACACAGGGTCTCTCACCACCCACTCCCTGTGTGACACACGGTCACTAACATCCCACTCCCTGTGTGACTTATGTACACTCTCTGCCCACTCCCTATGTGACACACAGTCACTCACTGCCCAATCCCTGTGTGATACCCGGTCACTCACTGCCCAATCCCTGTGTGACACACAGTCACTCACTGCCCACTCCCTGTGTGACACATGGTCACTCACTGACCACTTACTGTGTGACACACGCTCACTCACTGACCAATCTCTGCGTGACACGTGGTCACTCAATCATCACTTACTGTGTGACACATCGTCACTCACTGACCACTTCCTGTGTCACTCATTGATACTCACTGACCACTCCCAGTGTGACTCACTGACCACTCTCTGTGTGACACATCGTCACTCACTGACCACTTCCTGTGTGACACGTGTTCACTCACTGACCACTTGTTGAGTGACTCATTGTTACTCACTGATCACTCCCAGAGTGAAACGCAGTCACTCACTGACCACTGCCAGTGTGACTCATTGTTACTCACAGACCACTCCCAGTGTGACACAGGGTCACTCACTGACCACTCCCTGTGTGACACATGGTCACTCACTGACCACTCCCAGTGTGACACATGGTCACTCACTGACCACTTACTGTGTGACTCATTGTTATTCACTGCCCACTCCCTGTGTGACACAGGGTCACTCACTGACAACTCCCAGTGTGTGACACGGTCACTCACTGACCACTGCCTGTCTGACACATCCGTTATTCACTGACCACTCCCAGGCTGACACGTTGTCACTCACTGACCACTTCCGGTGTGACTCATTGTTACTGACTGACCACTCCCTGTGTGACACAGGGTCACTCACTGCCCTCGCCCTGTGTCACAACGGTCACTCACTTCCCTCTCCCTGTGTGACACACGTTCACTCACTGACCACTCCCTGTGTGACACACGGTCACTAACTGACCACTCCCTGTGTGTCACACGGTAACTCACTGACCACTCCCTGTGACACATGGTAACTCACTGCCCACCGTTGGTGTGACATGCGGTCACACACTGACCACTCCCTGTGTGACACGGGGTCACTCACTGCCCAATCCCTGTGTGACACACGGTCACTCACTGCCCACTCCCTGTGTGACACCCGGTCACTAACTGCCCAATCCCTGTGTGACACACGGTCACACATTGCCCACTCCCAGTGTGACACACGGTCACTCACTTACCACTCCCAGTGTGACACATGGTCACTGACTGACCACTTGTTGAGTTACTCATTGTTACTCACTGCCCACTCCCTATGTGACACAGGGTCACTCACTGACCACTCCCTGTGTGACTCAATGTTACTTGCTGACCTCTCCCTGTGTGATACAGCGTCACTCACTGACCACTCCTAGTGTGTGACACGGTCATTCACTGACCACTGCCTGTCTGACACATCTGTCATTCACTGACCTCTCCCAGTGTGACATGTTGTCAATCACTGACCACTTCCTGTGTGACTCATTGTTAATTACTGACCTTTCCCTGTGTGACACAGCGTCACTCACTGCCTACTCCCTGTGTGACTCAGGGTCACTCACTGACCACTTCCTGTGTGACTCATTGTTACTGACTGACCACTGCCTGTGTGACACAGGGTCACTCACTGCCCAGTCCCTGTGTGACACACGGTCACACACTGCCCACTCCCTGTGTGACACCCAGTCACTCACTGCCCAATCCCTGTGTGACACACGGTCACACACTGCCCACTCCCTGTGTGACACACGGTCACTCGCTGACCACTCCCAGTGTGACACATGGTCACTCACTGCCCACCGTTGGAGTGACATAGGGTCACTCACTGCCCTCTCCCTGTGTGACACAGGGTCACTCACTGCCCTCTCGCTGCTTGACACAGGGTCTCTCACCGCCCACTCCCTGTGTGACACATGGTCACTAACATCCCACTCCCTGTGTGACTTATGTTCACTCTCTGCCCACTCCCTATGTGACACACAGTCACTCACTGCCCACTCCCTGTGTGACACATGGTCACTCACTGACCACTCCCAGTGTGACACATGGTCACTCACTGACCACTTACTGTGTGACACACGCTCACTCACTGACCACTCTCTGCGTGACACGTGGTCACTCAATCATCACTTACTGTGTGACACATCGTCACTCACTGACCACTTCCTGTGTCTCTCATTGATACTCACTGACCACTCCCAGTGTGACTCACTGACCACTCTCTGTGTGACACGTCGTCACTCACTGACCACTTCCTTGTGACACGTGTTCACTCTCTGACCACTTGTTGAGTGACTCATTGTTACTCACTGATCACTCCCAGAGTGACACGCAGTCACTCACTGACCACTGCCAGTGTGACTCATTGTTACTCACTGCCCACTCCCTGTGTGACACAGGGTCACTCACTGACCACTCCCTGTGTGACACATGGTCACTCACTGACCACTCCCAGTGTGACACATGGTCACTCACTGACCACTTACTGTGTGACTCATTGTTATTCACTGCCCACTCCCTGTGTGACACAGGGTCACTCACTGACAACTCCCAGTGTGTGACACGGTCACTCACTGACCACTGCCTGTCTGACACATCCGTTATTCACTGACCACTCCCAGGCTGACACGTTGTCACTCACTGACCACTTCCGGTGTGACTCATTGTTACTGACTGACCACTCCCTGTGTGACACAGGGTCACTCACTGCCCTCGCCCTGTGTCACAAACGGTCACTCACTTCCCTCTCCCTTTGTGACACACGTTCACTCACTGACCACTCCCTGTGTGACACACGGTCACTAACTGACCACTCCCTGTGTGTCACACGGTAACTCACTGACCACTCCCTGTGACACATGGTAACTCACTGCCCACCGTTGGTGTGACATGCGGTCACACACTGACCACTCCCTGTGTGACACGGGGTCACTCACTGCCCAATCCCTGTGTGACACACGGTCACTCACTGCCCACTCCCTGTGTGACACCCGGTCACTAACTGCCCAATCCCTGTGTGACACACGGTCACACATTGCCCACTCCCAGTGTGACACACGGTCACTCACTTACCACTCCCAGTGTGACACATGGTCACTGACTGACCACTTGTTGAGTTACTCATTGTTACTCACTGCCCACTCCCTATGTGACACAGGGTCACTCACTGACCACTCCCTGTGTCACTCAATGTTACTTGCTGACCTCTCCCTGTGTGATACAGCGTCACTCACTGACCACTCCTAGTGTGTGACACGGTCATTCACTGACCACTGCCTGTCTGACACATCTGTCATTCACTGACCTCTCCCAGTGTGACATGTTGTCAATCACTGACCACTTCCTGTGTGACTCATTGTTAATTACTGACCTTTCCCTGTGTGACACAGCGTCACTCACTGCCTACTCCCTGTGTGACTCAGGGTCACTCACTGACCACTTCCTGTGTGACTCATTGTTACTGACTGACAACTGCCTGTGTGACACAGGGTCACTCACTGCCCAGTCCCTGTGTGACACACGGTCACACACTGCCCTCTCCCTGTGTGACACAGGGTCACTCACTGCCCTCTCGCTGCTTGACACAGGGTCTCTCACCACCCACTCCCTGTGTGACACACGGTCACTAACATCCCACTCCCTGTGTGACTTATGTACACTCTCTGCCCACTCCCTATGTGACACACAGTCACTCACTGCCCAATCCCTGTGTGATACCCGGTCACTCACTGCCCAATCCCTGTGTGACACACAGTCACTCACTGCCCACTCCCTGTGTGACACATGGTCACTCACTGACCACTTACTGTGTGACACACGCTCACTCACTGACCAATCTCTGCGTGACACATGGTCACTCAATCATCACTTACTGTGTGACACATCGTCACTCACTGACCACTTCCTGTGTCACTCATTGATACTCACTGACCACTCCCAGTGTGACTCACTGACCACTCTCTGTGTGACACATCGTCACTCACTGACCACTTCCTGTGTGACACGTGTTCACTCACTGACCACTTGTTGAGTGACTCATTGTTACTCACTGATCACTCCCAGAGTGAAACGCAGTCACTCACTGACCACTGCCAGTGTGACTCATTGTTACTCACAGACCACTCCCAGTGTGACACAGGGTCACTCACTGACCACTCCCTGTGTGACACATGGTCACTCACTGACCACTCCCAGTGTGACACATGGTCACTCACTGACCACTTACTGTGTGACTCATTGTTATTCACTGCCCACTCCCTGTGTGACACAGGGTCACTCACTGACAACTCCCAGTGTGTGACACGGTCACTCACTGACCACTGCCTGTCTGACACATCCGTTATTCACTGACCACTCCCAGGCTGACACGTTGTCACTCACTGACCACTTCCGGTGTGACTCATTGTTACTGACTGACCACTCCCTGTGTGACACAGGGTCACTCACTGCCCTCGCCCTGTGTCACAAACGGTCACTCACTTCCCTCTCCCTGTGTGACACACGTTCACTCACTGACCACTCCCTGTGTGACACACGGTCACTAACTGACCACTCCCTGTGTGTCACACGGTAACTCACTGACCACTCCCTGTGACACATGGTAACTCACTGCCCACCGTTGGTGTGACATGCGGTCACACACTGACCACTCCCTGTGTGACACGGGGTCACTCACTGCCCAATCCCTGTGTGACACACGGTCACTCACTGCCCACTCCCTGTGTGACACCCGGTCACTAACTGCCCAATCCCTGTGTGACACACGGTCACACATTGCCCACTCCCAGTGTGACACACGGTCACTCACTTACCACTCCCAGTGTGACACATGGTCACTCACTGACCACTTGTTGAGTTACTCATTGTTACTCACTGCCCACTCCCTATGTGACACAGGGTCACTCACTGACCACTCCCTGTGTGACTCAATGTTACTTGCTGACCTCTCCCTGTGTGATACAGCGTCACTCACTGACCACTCCTAGTGTGTGACACGGTCATTCACTGACCACTGCCTGTCTGACACATCTGTCATTCACTGACCTCTCCCAGTGTGACATGTTGTCAATCACTGACCACTTCCTGTGTGACTCATTGTTAATTACTGACCTTTCCCTGTGTGACACAGCGTCACTCACTGCCTACTCCCTGTGTGACTCAGGGTCACTCACTGACCACTTCCTGTGTGACTCATTGTTACTGACTGACCACTGCCTGTGTGACACAGGGTCACTCACTGCCCAGTCCCTGTGTGACACACGGTCACACACTGCCCACTCCCTGTGTGACACCCAGTCACTCACTGCCCAATCCCTGTGTGACACACGGTCACACACTGCCCACTCCCTGTGTGACACACGGTCACTCGCTGACCACTCCCAGTGTGACACATGGTCACTCACTGCCCACCGTTGGAGTGACATAGGGTCACTCACTGCCCTCTCCCTGTGTGACACAGGGTCACTCACTGCCCTCTCGCTGCTTGACACAGGGTCTCTCACCGCCCACTCCCTGTGTGACACACGGTCACTAACATCCCACTCCCTGTGTGACTTATGTTCACTCTCTGCCCACTCCCTATGTGACACACAGTCACTCACTGCCCACTCCCTGTGTGACACATGGTCACTCACTGACCACTCCCAGTGTGACACATGGTCACTCACTGACCACTTACTGTGTGACACACGCTCACTCACTGACCACTCTCTGCGTGACACGTGGTCACTCAATCATCACTTACTGTGTGACACATCGTCACTCACTGACCACTTCCTGTGTCTCTCATTGATACTCACTGACCACTCCCAGTGTGACTCACTGACCACTCTCTGTGTGACACGTCGTCACTCACTGACCACTTCCTTGTGACACGTGTTCACTCACTGACCACTTGTTGAGTGACTCATTGTTACTCACTGATCACTCCCAGAGTGACACGCAGTCACTCACTGACCACTGCCAGTGTGACTCATTGTTATTCACTGCCCACTCCCTGTGTGACACAGGGTCACTCACTGACCACTCCCTGTGTGACTCATTGTTACTCACTGCCCACTCCCTGTGTGACACAGGGTCACTCACTGACCACTCCCTGTGTGACTCATTGTTACTCACTGCCCACTCCCTGTGTGACACAGGGTCACTCACTGACCACTCCCAGTGTGTGACACGGTCACTCACTGACCACTGCCTGTCTGACACATCCGTTATTCACTGACCACTCCCAGTGTGACACGTTGTCACTCACTGACCACTTCCTGTGTGACTCACTGTTACTGACTGACCACTGCCTGTGTGACACAGGGTCACTCACTGACCAGTCCCTGTGTGACACACGGTCACACACTGCCCACTCCCTTTGTGACACAGGGTCACTCACTGCCCATTCCCTGTGTGACTCAGGGTCACTCACTGCCCTCTCCCTGTGTGAAACGTTGTCAATCACTGACCACTTCCTGTGTGACTCAATGTTACTTGCTGACCTCTCCCTGTGTGATACAGCGTCACTCACTGACCACTCCTAGTGTGTGACACGGTCATTCACTGACCACTGCCTGTCTGACACATCTGTCATTCACTGACCTCTCCCAGTGTGACATGTTGTCAATCACTGACCACTTCCTGTGTGACTCATTGTTAATTACTGACCTTTCCCTGTGTGACACAGCGTCACTCACTGCCTACTCCCTGTGTGACTCAGGGTCACTCACTTACCACTGCCTGTCTGAAACATCCGTCATTCAAAGACCACTCCCTGTGTGACACAGGGTCACTCACTGCCCTCTCCCTGTGTCACACACGGTCACTCACTTCCCTCTCCCTGTGTGACACACGTTCACTCACTGACCACTCCCTGTGTGACACACGGTTACTAACTGACCACTCCCTGTGTGTCACACGGTAACTCACTGACCACTCCCTGTGTGACACGTGGTCACTCACTGCCCACCGTTGGTGTGACACGCGGTCACACACTGACCACTCCCTGTGTGACACGGGTTCACTCACTGCCCACTCCCTGTGTGACACACGGTCACTCACTGCCCACTCCCTGTGTGACTCAGGGTCACTCACTGACCACTTCCTGTGTGACTCATTGTTACTGACTGACCACTGCCTGTGTGACACAGGGTCACTCACTGCCCAGTCCCTGTGTGACACACGGTCACACACTGCCCACTCCCTGTGTGACACCCGGTCACTCACTGCCCAATCACTATGTGACACACGGTCACACGCTGCCCACTCCCTGTGTGACACACGGTCACTCACTGACCACTCCCAGTGTGACACATGGTCACTCACTGCCCACCGTTGGAGTGACTTAGGGTCACTCACTGCACTCTCCCTGTGTGACACAGGGTCACTCACTGCCCTCTCGCTGCTTGACACAGGGTCTCTCACCGCCCACTCCCTGTGTGACACACGGTCACTAACATCCCACTCCCTGTGTGACTTATGTTCACTCTCTGCCCACTCCCTATGTGACACACAGTCACTCACTGCCCACTCCCTATGTGACACCCGGTCACTCACTGCCCAATCCCTGTGTGACACACAGTCACTCACTGCCCACTCCCTGTGTGACACATGGTCACTCACTGACCACTCCCAGTGTGACACATGGTCACTCACTGACCACTTACTGTGTGACACACGCTCACTCACTGACCCATCTCTGCGTGACACGTGGTCACTCAATCATCACTTACTGTGTGACACATCGTCACTAACTGACCACTTCCTGTGTCACTCATTGATACTCAATGACCACTCCCAGTGTGACTCACTGACCTCTCTCTGTGTGACATGTTTTCACTCACTGACCACTTCCTGTGTGACTCATTGTTACTGACTGACCACTGCCTGTGTGACACAGGGTCACTCACTGCCCAGTCCCAGTGTGACACATGGTCACTCACTGCCCACTCCCTGTGTTACACATGGTCACTCACTTCCCACTCCCTGTGTGACACACGGTCACTCATTTCCCAATCCCTTTGTGACTCACGGTCACTCACTGCCCACTCCCAGTGTCACACAGGATCACTCACTGCCCACTCCCTGTGTGACACATGGTCATTCATTGCCCTCTCCCTGTGTGACGCAGGGTCACTCACTGCCCTCTCCCTGTGTCACACACAGTCACTCACTTCCCACTCCCTGTGTGACACACGGTCACTCACTGCCCAGTCCCAGTGTGACACATGGTCACTCACTGCCCACTCCCTGTGTGACACATGGTCACTCACTTCCCACTCCCTGTGTGACACACGGTCACTCACTTCCCAATCCCTTTGTGACACACGGTCACTCACTGACCACTCCCAGTGTGACACATGGTCACTCACTGCCCACCGTTGGAGTGACATAGGGTCACTCACTGCACTCTCGCTGCTTGACACAGGGTCACTCACTGCCCTCTCGCTGCCTGACACAGGGTCTCTCACCGCCCACTCCCTGTGTGACACACGGTCACTAACATCCCACTCCCTGTGTGACTTATGTTCACTCTCTGCCCGCTCCCTATGTGACACACAGTCACTCACAGCCCACTCCCTGTGTGACACCCGGTCACTCACTGCCCAATCCCTGTGTGACACACAGTCACTCACTGCCCACTCCCTGTGTGACACATGGTCACTCACTGACCACTCCCAGTGTGACACATGGTCACTCACTGCCCACGCCCTGTGTGACACATGGTCACTCACTTCCCACTCCCTGTGTGACACACGGTCACTCACTTCCCAATCCCTTTGTGAAACACGTTCATACTCTGCCCACTCCCTGTGTGACACACGGTCATTCACTTACCACTCCCAGTGTGACACATGGTCACTCACTGCCCACCGTTGGAGTGACATAGGGTCACTCACTGCCCTCTCCCTGTGTGACACAGGGTCACTCACTGCCCTCTCGCTGCCTGACACAGGGTCTCTCACCGCCCACTCCCTGTGTGACACACGGTCACTAACATCCCACTCCCTGTGTGACTTATGTTCACTCTCTGCCCACTCCCTATGTGACACACAGTCACTCACTGCCCACTCCCTATGTGACACCCGGTCACTCACTGTCCAATCCCTGTGTGACACACAGTCACTCACTGCCCACTCCCTGTGTGACACATTGTCACTCACTGACCACTCCCAGTGTGACACATGGTCACTCACTGACCACTTACTGTGTGACGCACGCTCACTCACTGACCACTCTCTGCGTGACACGTGGTCACTCAATCATCATTTACTGTGTGACACATCGTCACTCACTGACCACTTCCTGTGTCACTCATTGATACTCACTGACCATTCCCAGTGTGACTCACTGACCACTCTCTGTGTGACACATCCTCACTCACTGACCACTTCCTGTGTGACACGTGTTCACTCACTGACCACTTGTTGAGTTACTCATTGTTACTCACTGATCACTCCCAGAGTGACACGCAGTCACTCACTGACCACTGCCAGTGTGACTCATTGTTACTCTCTGCCCACTCCCTGCGTGACACAGGGTCACTCACTGACCACTCCCTGTGTGACTCATTGTTACTCATTGCCCACTCCCTGTGTGACACAGGGTCACTCACTGACCACTCCCTGTGTGACTCATTTTTACTCACTGACCACTCCCTGTGTGACACAGGGTCACTCACTGACCACTCCCAGTGTGTGACACGGTCACTCACTGACCACTGCCTGTCTGACACATCCGTTATTCACTGACCACTACCAGTGTGACACGTTGTCACTCACTGACCACTTCCTGTGTGACTCATTGTTACTGACTGACCACTGCCTGTGTGACACAGGGTCACTCATTGCCCAGTCCCAGTGTGACACATGGTCACTCACTGCCCACTCCCTGTGTGACACATGGTCACTCACTTCCCACTCCCTGTGTGACACACGGTCACTCACTTCCCAATCCCTTTGTGACACACGGTCACTCACTGACCACTCCCAGTGTGACACATGGTCACTCACTGCCCACTGTTGGAGTGACATAGGGTCACTCACTGCCCTCTCGCTGCTTGACACAGGGTCACTCACTGCCCTCTCGCTGCTTGACACAGGGTCTCTCACCGCCCACTCCCTATGTGACACACAGTCACTCACAGCCCACTCCCTGTGTGACACCCGGTCACTCACTGCCCAATCCCTGTGTGACACACAGTCACTCACTGCCCACTCCCTGTGTGACACATGGTCACTCACTGCCCACTCCCAGTGTGACACATGGTCACTCACTGCCCACGCCCTGTGTGACACATGGTCACTCACTTCCCACTCCCTGTGTGACACACGGTCACTCACTTCCCAATCCCTTTGTGAAACAAGGTCACACACTGCCCACTCCCTGTGTGACACACGGTCACTCACTTACCACTCCCAGTGTGACACATGGTCACTCACTGCCCACCGTTGGAGTGACATAGGGTCACTCACTGACATCTCCCTTTGTGACACAGGGTCACTCACTGCCCTGTCGCTGCTTGACACAGGGTCTCTCACCGCCCACTCCCTGTGTGACACACGGTCACTAACATCCCACTCCCTGTGTGACTTATGTTCACTCTCTGCCCACTCCCTATGTGACACACAGTCACTCACTGCCCACTCCCTCTGTGACACCCGGTCACTCACTGCCCAATCCCTGTGTGACACACAGTCACTCACTGCCCACTCCCTGTGTGACACATGGTCACTCACTGACCACTCCCCGTGTGACACATGGTCACTCACTGACCACTTACTGTGTGACACACGCTCACTCACTGACCACTCTCTGCGTGACACGTGGTCACTCAATCATCACTTACTGTGTGACACATCGTCACTCACTGACCACTTCCTGTGTCACTCATTGATACTCACTGACCACTCCCAGTGTGACTCACTGACCACTCTCTGTGTGACACGTCGTCACTCACTGACCACTTCCTGTGTGACACATGTTCACTCACTGACCACTTGTTGAGTTACTCATTGTTACTCACTGATCACTCCCAGAGTGACACACAGTTACTCACTGACCACTGCCAGTGTGACTCATTCTGACTCACTGCCCACTCCCTGTGTGACACAGGGTCACTCACTGACCACTCCCTGTGTGACTCATTGTTACTCACTGCCCACTCCCTGTGTGACACAGGGTCACTCACTGACCACTCCCAGTGTGTGACACGGTCACTCACTGACCACTGCCTGTCTGACACATCCGTTATTCACTGACCACTCCCAGTGTGACACGTTGTCACTCACTGGCCACTTCCTGTGTGACTCATTGTTACTGACTGACCACTGCCTGTGTGACACAGGGTCACTCACTGCCCAGTCCCTGTGTGACGCACGGTCACACACTGCCCACTCCCTTTGTGACACAGGGTCACTCACTGCCCACTCCCTGTGTGACTCAGGGTCACTCAATGCCCTCTCCCTGTGTGAAACGTTGTCAATCACTGACCACTTCCTGTGTGACTCAATGTTACTTGCTGACCTCTCCCTGTGTGATACAGCGTCACTCACTGACCACTCCTAGTGTGTGACACGGTCATTCACTGACCACTGCCTGTCTGACACATCTGTCATTCACTGACCTCTCCCAGTGTGACATGTTGTCAATCACTGACCACTTCCTGTGTGACTCATTGTTAATTACAGATCTTTCCCTGTGTGACACAGCATCACTCACTGCCTACTCCCTGTGTGACTCAGTGTCACTCACTGACCACTGCCTGTCTGACACATCCGTCATTCAAAGACCACTCCCTGTGTGACACAGGGTCACTCACTGCCCTCTACCTGTGTCAAACACGGTCACTCACTTCCCTCTCCCTGTGTGACACAGGGTCACTCACTGACCACTCCCTGTGTGACTGATTGTTACTCACTGCCCACTCCCTGTGTGACACGTGGTCACTCACTGACCACTCCCTGTGTGACACTGTCACTCACTGACCACTGCCTGTCTGACACATCCGTTATTCACTGACCACTCCCATTGTGACACGTTGTCACTCACTGCCCACTCCCTGTGTGACACATGGTCACTCACTTCCCACTCCCTGTGTGACACACGGTCACAGATTTCCCAATCCCTTTGTGACTCACGGTCACTCACTGCCCACTCCCAGTGTCACACAGGATCACTCACTGCCCACTCCCTGTGTGACACATGGTCATTCATTGACCTCTCCCTGTGTGACACAGGGTCACTCACTGCCCTCTCCCTGTGTGACACACAGTCACTCACTTCCCACTCCCTGTGTGACACACGGTCACTAACATCCCACTCCCTGTGTGACTTATGTTCACTCTCTGCCCACTCCCTATGTGACACACAGTCACTCACTGCCCACTCCCTATGTGACACCCGGTCACTCACTGCCCAATCCCTGTGTGACACACAGTCACTCACTGCCCACTCCCTGTGTGACACATGGTCACTCACTGACCACTCCCAGTGTGACACATGGTCACTCACTGACCACTTACTGTGTGACACACGCTCACTCACTGACCACTCTCTGCGTGACACGTGGTCACTCAATCATCACTTACTGTGTGACACATCATCACTCACTGACCACTTCCTGTGTCACTCATTGATACTCACTGACCACTCCCAGTGTGACTCACTGACCACTCTCTGTGTGACACGTCGTCACTCACTGACCACTTCCTGTGTGACACGTGTTCACTCAGTGACCACTTGTTGAGTGACTCATTGTTACTCACTGATCACTCCCAGAGTGACACGCAGTCACTCACTGACCACTGCCAGTGTGACTCATTGTTACTCACTGCCCACTCCCTGTGTGACACAGGGTCACTCACTGACCACTCCCTGTGTGACTCATTGTTACTCACTGCCCACTCCCTGTGTGACACAGGGTCACTCACTGACCACTCCCAGTGTGACACAGGGTCACTCACTGACCACTCCCTGTGTGACTCATTGTTACTCACTGCCCACTCCCTGTGTGACACAGGGTCACTCACTGACCACTCCCTGTGTGACTCATTGTTACTCACTGCCCACTCCCTGTGTGACACAGGGTCACTCACTGACCACTCCCAGTGTGTGACACGGTCACTCACTGACCACTGCCTGTCTGACACATCCGTTATTCACTGACCACTCCCAGTGTGACACGTTGTCACTCACTGACCACTTCCTGTGTGACTCACTGTTACTGACTGACCACTGCCTGTGTGACACAGGGTCACTCACTGCCCAGTCCCTGTGTGACACACGGTCACACACTGCCCACTCCCTTTGTGACACAGGGTCACTCACTGCCCATTCCCTGTGTGACTCAGGGTCACTCACTGCCCTCTCCCTGTGTGAAACGTTGTCAATCACTGACCACTTCCTGTGTGACTCAATGTTACTTGCTGACCTCTCCCTGTGTGATACAGCGTCACTCACTGACCACTCCTAGTGTGTGACACGGTCATTCACTGACCACTGCCTGTCTGACACATCCGTTATTCACTGACCACTCCCAGTGTGACACGTTGTCACTCACTGACCACTTCCTGTGTGACTCACTGTTACTGACTGACCACTGCCTGTGTGACACAGGGTCACTCACTGCCCAGTCCCTGTGTGACACACGGTCACACACTGTCCACTCCCTTTGTGACACAGGGTCACTCACTGCCCATTCCCTGTGTGACTCAGGGTCACTCACTGCCCTCTCCCTGTGTGAAACGTTGTCAATCACTGACCACTTCCTGTGTGACTCAATGTTACTTGCTGACCTCTCCCTGTGTGATACAGCGTCACTCACTGACCACTCCTAGTGTGTGACACGGTCATTCACTGACCACTGCCTGTCTGACACATCTGTCATTCACTGACCTCTCCCAGTGTGACATGTTGTCAATCACTGACCACTTCCTGTGTGACTCATTGTTAATTACTGACCTTTCCCTGTGTGACACAGCATCACTCACTGCCTACTCCCTGTGTGACTCAGGGTCACTCACTGACCACTGCCTGTCTGACACATCCGTCATTCAAAGACCACTCCCTGTGTGACACAGGGTCACTCACTGCCCTCTCCCTGTGTCACACACGGTCACTCACTTCCCTCTCCCTGTGTGACACACGTTCACTCACTGACCACTCCCTGTGTGACACACGGTTACTAACTGACCACTCCCTGTGTGTCACACGGTAACTCACTGACCACTCCCTGTGTGACACGTGGTCACTCACTGCCCACCGTTGGTGTGACACGCGGTCACACACTGACCACTCCCTGTGTGACACGGGGTCACTCACTGCCCACTCCCTGTGTGACACACGGTCACTCACTGCCCACTCCCTGTGTGACTCAGGGTCACTCACTGACCACTTCCTGTGTGACTCATTGTTACTGACTGACCACTGCCTGTGTGACACAGGGTCACTCACTGCCCAGTCCCTGTGTGACACACGGTCACACACTGCCCACTCCCTGTGTGACACCCGGTCACTCACTGCCCAATCCCTATGTGACACACGGTCACACGCTGCCCACTCCCTGTGTGACACACGGTCACTCACTGACCACTCCCAGTGTGACACATGGTCACTCACTGCCCACCGTTGGAGTGACATAGGGTCACTCACTGCCCTCTCCCTGTGTGACACAGGGTCACTCACTGCCCTCTCGCTGCTTGACACAGGGTCTCTCACCGCCCACTCCCTGTGTGACACACGGTCACTAACATCCCACTCCCTGTGTGACTTATGTTCACTCTCTGCCCACTCCCTATGTGACACACAGTCACTCACTGCCCACTCCCTATGTGACACCCGGTCACTCACTGCCCAATCCCTGTGTGACACACAGTCACTCACTGCCCACTCCCTGTGTGACACATGGTGACTCACTGCCCACTCCCAGTGTGACACATGGTCACTCACTGACCACTTACTGTGTGACACACGCTCACTCACTGACCCATCTCAGCGTGACACGTGGTCACTCAATCATCACTTACTGTGTGACACATCGTCACTCACTGACCACTTCCTGTGTCACTCATTGATACTCACTGACCACTCCCAGTGTGACTCACTGACCTCTCTCTGTGTGACATGTTTTCACTCACTGACCACTTCCTGTGTGACTCATTGTTACTGACTGACCACTGCCTGTGTGACACAGGGTCACTCACTGCCCAGTCCCAGTGTGACACATGGTCACTCACTGCCCACTCCCTGTGTTACACATGGTCACTCACTTCCCACTCCCTGTGTGACACACGGTCACTCATTTCCCAATCCCTTTGTGACTCACGGTCACTCACTGCCCACTCCCAGTGTCACACAGGATCACTCACTGCCCACTCCCTGTGTGACACATGGTCATTCATTGCCCTCTCCCTGTGTGACGCAGGGTCACTCACTGCCCTCTCCCTGTGTCACACACAGTCACTCACTTCCCACTCCCTGTGTGACACACGGTCACTCACTGCCCAGTCCCAGTGTGACACATGGTCACTCACTGCCCACTCCCTGTGTGACACATGGTCACTCACTTCCCACTCCCTGTGTGACACACGGTCACTCACTTCCCAATCCCTTTGTGACACACGGTCACTCACTGACCACTCCCAGTGTGACACATGGTCACTCACTGCCCACCGTTGGAGTGACATAGGGTCACTCACTGCACTCTCGCTGCTTGACACAGGGTCACTCACTGCCCTCTCGCTGCCTGACACAGGGTCTCTCACCGCCCACTCCCTGTGTGACACACGGTCACTAACATCCCACTCCCTGTGTGACTTATGTTCACTCTCTGCCCGCTCCCTATGTGACACACAGTCACTCACAGCCCACTCCCTGTGTGACACCCGGTCACTCACTGCCCAATCCCTGTGTGACACACAGTCACTCACTGCCCACTCCCTGTGTGACACATGGTCACTCACTGACCACTCCCAGTGTGACACATGGTCACTCACTGCCCACGCCCTGTGTGACACATGGTCACTCACTTCCCACTCCCTGTGTGACACACGGTCACTCACTTCCCAATCCCTTTGTGAAACACGTTCATACTCTGCCCACTCCCTGTGTGACACATGGTCACTCACTTACCACTCCCAGTGTGACACATGGTCACTCACTGCCCACCGTTGGAGTGACATAGGGTCACTCACTGCCCTCTCCCTGTGTGACACAGGGTCACTCACTGCCCTCTCGCTGCCTGACACAGGGTCTCTCACCGCCCACTCCCTGTGTGACACACGGTCACTAACATCCCACTCCCTGTGTGACTTATGTTCACTCTCTGCCCACTCCCTATGTGACACACAGTCACTCACTGCCCACTCCCTATGTGACACCCGGTCACTCACTGTCCAATCCCTGTGTGACACACAGTCACTCACTGCCCACTCCCTGTGTGACACATGGTCACTCACTTCCCACTCCCTGTGTGACACACGGTCACAGATTTCCCAATCCCTTTGTGACTCACGGTCACTCACTGCCCACTCCCAGTGTCACACAGGATCACTCACTGCCCACTCCCTGTGTGACACATGGTCATTCATTGCCCTCTCCCTGTGTGACACAGGGTCACTCACTGCCCACTCCCTGTGTGACACACAGTCACTCACTTCCCACTCCCTGTGTGACACACGGTCACTAACATCCCACTCCCTGTGTGACTTATGTTCACTCTCTGCCCACTCCCTATGTGACACACAGTCACTCACTGCCCACTCCCTATGTGACACCCGGTCACTCACTGCCCAATCCCTGTGTGACACACAGTCACTCACTGCCCACTCCCTGTGTGACACATGGTCACTCACTGACCACTCCCAGTGTGACACATGGTCACTCACTGACCACTTACTGTGTGACACACGCTCACTCACTGACCACTCTCTGCGTGACACGTGGTCACTCAATCATCACTTACTGTGTGACACTTCATCACTCACTGACCACTTCCTGTGTCACTCATTGATACTCACTGACCACTCCCAGTGTGACTCACTGACCACTCTCTGTGTGACACGTCGTCACTCACTGACCACTTCCTGTGTGACACGTGTTCACTCAGTGACCACTTGTTGAGTGACTCATTGTTACTCACTGATCACTCCCAGAGTGACACGCAGTCACTCACTGACCACTGCCAGTGTGACTCATTGTTACTCACTGCCCACTCCCTGTGTGACACAGGGTCACTCACTGACCACTCCCTGTGTGACTCATTGTTACTCACTGCCCACTCCCTGTGTGACACAGGGTCACTCACTGACCACTCCCAGTGTGACACAGGGTCACTCACTGACCACTCCCTGTGTGACTCATTGTTACTCACTGCCCACTCCCTGTGTGACACAGGGTCACTCACTGACCACTCCCTGTGTGACTCATTGTTACTCACTGCCCACTCCCTGTGTGACACAGGGTCACTCACTGACCACTCCCAGTGTGTGACACGGTCACTCACTGACCACTGCCTGTCTGACACATCCGTTATTCACTGACCACTCCCAGTGTGACACGTTGTCACTCACTGACCACTTCCTGTGTGACTCACTGTTACTGACTGACCACTGCCTGTGTGACACAGGGTCACTCACTGCCCAGTCCCTGTGTGACACACGGTCACACACTGCCCACTCCCTTTGTGACACAGGGTCACTCACTGCCCATTCCCTGTGTGACTCAGGGTCACTCACTGCCCTCTCCCTGTGTGAAACGTTGTCAATCACTGACCACTTCCTGTGTGACTCAATGTTACTTGCTGACCTCTCCCTGTGTGATACAGCGTCACTCACTGACCACTCCTAGTGTGTGACACGGTCATTCACTGACCACTGCCTGTCTGACACATCTGTCATTCACTGACCTCTCCCAGTGTGACATGTTGTCAATCACTGACCACTTCCTGTGTGACTCATTGTTAATTACTGACCTTTCCCTGTGTGACACAGCGTCACTCACTGCCTACTCCCTGTGTGACTCAGGGTCACTCACTGACCACTGCCTGTCTGACACATCCGTCATTCAAAGACCACTCCCTGTGTGACACAGTGTCACTCACTGCCCTCTCCCTGTGTCACACACGGTCACTCACTTCCCTCTCCCTGTGTGACACACATTCACTCACTGACCACTCCCTGTGTGACACACGGTTACTAAGTGACCACTCCCTGTGTGTCACACGGTAACTCACTGACCACTCCCTGTGTGACACGTGGTCACTCACTGCCCACCGTTGGTGTGACACGCGGTCACACACTGACCACTCCCTGTGTGACACGGGGTCACTCACTGCCCACTCCCTGTGTGACACACGGTCACTCACTGCCCACTCCCTGTGTGACTCAGGGTCACTCACTGACCACTTCCTGTGTGACTCATTGTTACTGACTGACCACTGCCTGTGTGACACAGGGTCACTCACTGCCCAGTCCCTGTGTGACACACGGTCACACACTGCCCACTCCCTGTGTGACACCCGGTCACTCACTGCCCAATCCCTATGTGAAACACGGTCACACGCTGCCCACTCCCTGTGTGACACACGGTCACTCACTGACCACTCCCAGTGTGACACATGGTCACTCACTGCCCACCGTTGGAGAGACATAGGGTCACTCACTGCCCTCTCCCTGTGTGACACAGGGTCACTCACTGCCCTCTCGCTGCTTGACACAGGGTCTCTCACCGCCCACTCCCTGTGTGACACACGGTCACTAACATCCCACTCCCTGTGTGACTTATGTTCACTCTCTGCCCACTCCCTATGTGACACACAGTCACTCACTGCCCACTCCCTATGTGACACCCGGTCACTCACTGCCCAATCCCTGTGTGACACACAGTCACTCACTGCCCACTCCCTGTGTGACACATGGTGACTCACTGCCCACTCCCAGTGTGACACATGGTCACTCACTGACCACTTACTGTGTGACACACGCTCACTCACTGACCCATCTCAGCGTGACACGTGGTCACTCAATCATCACTTACTGTGTGACACATCGTCACTCACTGACCACTTCCTGTGTCACTCATTGATACTCACTGACCACTCCCAGTGTGACTCACTGACCTCTCTCTGTGTGACATGTTTTCACTCACTGACCACTTCCTGTGTGACTCATTGTTACTGACTGACCACTGCCTGTGTGACACAGGGTCACTCACTGCCCAGTCCCAGTGTGACACATGGTCACTCACTGCCCACTCCCTGTGTTACACATGGTCACTCACTTCCCACTCCCTGTGTGACACACGGTCACTCATTTCCCAATCCCTTTGTGACTCACGGTCACTCACTGCCCACTCCCAGTGTCACACAGGATCACTCACTGCCCACTCCCTGTGTGACACATGGTCATTCATTGCCCTCTCCCTGTGTGACGCAGGGTCACTCACTGCCCTCTCCCTGTGTCACACACAGTCACTCACTTCCCACTCCCTGTGTGACACACGGTCACTCACTGCCCAGTCCCAGTGTGACACATGGTCACTCACTGCCCACTCCCTGTGTGACACATGGTCACTCACTTCCCACTCCCTGTGTGACACACGGTCACTCACTTCCCAATCCCTTTGTGACACACGGTCACTCACTGACCACTCCCAGTGTGACACATGGTCACTCACTGCCCACCGTTGGAGTGACATAGGGTCACTCACTGCACTCTCGCTGCTTGACACAGGGTCACTCACTGCCCTCTCGCTGCCTGACACAGGGTCTCTCACCGCCCACTCCCTGTGTGACACACGGTCACTAACATCCCACTCCCTGTGTGACTTATGTTCACTCTCTGCCCGCTCCCTATGTGACACACAGTCACTCACAGCCCACTCCCTGTGTGACACCCGGTCACTCACTGCCCAATCCCTGTGTGACACACAGTCACTCACTGCCCACTCCCTGTGTGACACATGGTCACTCACTGACCACTCCCAGTGTGACACTTGGTCACTCACTGCCCACGCCCTGTGTGACACATGGTCACTCACTTCCCACTCCCTGTGTGACACACGGTCACTCACTTCCCAATCCCTTTGTGAAACACGTTCATACTCTGCCCACTCCCTGTGTGACACACGGTCACTCACTTACCACTCCCAGTGTGACACATGGTCACTCACTGCCCACCGTTGGAGTGACATAGGGTCACTCACTGCCCTCTCCCTGTGTGACACAGGGTCACTCACTGCCCTCTCGCTGCCTGACACAGGGTCTCTCACCGCCCACTCCCTGTGTGACACACGGTCACTAACATCCCACTCCCTGTGTGACTTATGTTCACTCTCTGCCCACTCCCTATGTGACACACAGTCACTCACTGCCCACTCCCTATGTGACACCCGGTCACTCACTGTCCAATCCCTGTGTGACACACAGTCACTCACTGCCCACTCCCTGTGTGACACATGGTCACTCACTGACCACTCCCAGTGTGACACATGGTCACTCACTGACCACTTACTGTGTGACGCACGCTCACTCACTGACCACTCTCTGCGTGACACGTGGTCACTCAATCATCATTTACTGTGTGACACATCGTCACTCACTGACCACTTCCTGTGTCACTCATTGATACTCACTGACCACTCCCAGTGTGACTCACTGACCACTCTCTGTGTGACACATCCTCACTCACTGACCACTTCCTGTGTGACACGTGTTCACTCACTGACCACTTGTTGAGTTACTCATTGTTACTCACTGATCACTCCCAGAGTGACACGCAGTCACTCACTGACCACTCCCTGTGTGACTCATTGTTACTCACTGCCCACTCCCTGTGTGACACAGGGTCACTCACTGACCACTCCCAGTGTGACACAGGGTCACTCACTGTCCACTCCCTGTGTGACTCATTGTTACTCACTGCCCACTCCCTGTGTGACCCAGGGTCACTCACTGACCACTCCCTGTGTGACTCATTTTTACTCACTGACCACTCCCTGTGTGACACAGGGTCACTCACTGACCACTCCCAGTGTGTGACACGGTCACTCACTGACCACTGCCTGTCTGACACATCCGTTATTCACTGACCACTACCAGTGTGACACGTTGTCACTCACTGACCACTTCCTGTGTGACTCATTGTTACTGACTGACCACTGCCTGTGTGACACAGGGTCACTCATTGCCCAGTCCCAGTGTGACACATGGTCACTCACTGCCCACTCCCTGTGTGACACATGGTCACTCACTTCCCACTCCCTGTGTGACACACGGTCACTCACTTCCCAATCCCTTTGTGACACACGGTCACTCACTGACCACTCCCAGTGTGACACATGGTCACTCACTGCCCACCGTTGGAGTGACATAGGGTCACTCACTGCCCTCTCGCTGCTTGACACAGGGTCACTCACTGCCCTCTCGCTGCTTGACACAGGGTCTCTCACCGCCCACTCCCTATGTGACACACAGTCACCCTCAGCCCACTCCCTGTGTGACACCCGGTCACTCACTGCCCAATCCCTGTGTGACACACAGTCACTCACTGCCCACTCCCTGTGTGACACATGGTCACTCACGGCCCACTCCCAGTGTGACACATGGTCACTCACTGCCCACGCCCTGTGTGACACATGTTCACTCATTTCCCACTCCCTGTGTGACACACGGTCACTCACTTCCCAATCCCTTTGTGAAACAAGGTCACACACTGCCCACTCCCTGTGTGACACACGGTCACTCACTTACCACTCCCAGTGTGACACATGGTCACTCACTGCCCACCGTTGGAGTGACATAGGGTCACTCACTGACCTCTCCCTTTGTGACACAGGGTCACTCACTGCCCTGTCGCTGCTTGACACAGGGTCTCTCACCGCCCACTCCCTGTGTGACACACGGTCACTAACATCCCACTCCCTGTGTGACTTATGTTCACTCTCTGCCCACTCCCTATGTGACACACAGTCACTCACTGCCCACTCCCTCTGTGACACCCGGTCACTCACTGCCCAATCCCTGTGTGACACACAGTCACTCACTGCCCACTCCCTGTGTGACACATGGTCACTCACTGACCACTCCCCGTGTGACACATGGTCACTCACTGACCACTTACTGTGTGACACACGCTCACTCACTGACCACTCTCTGCGTGACACGTGGTCACTCAATCATCACTTACTGTGTGACACATCGTCACTCACTGACCACTTCCTGTGTCACTCATTGATACTCACTGACCACTCCCAGTGTGACTCACTGACCACTCTCTGTGTGACACGTCGTCACTCACTGACCACTTCCTGTGTGACACATGTTCACTCACTGACCACTTGTTGAGTTACTCATTGTTACTCACTGATCACTCCCAGAGTGACACACAGTTACTCACTGACCACTGCCAGTGTGACTCATTCTTACTCACTGCCCACTCCCTGTGTGACACAGGGTCACTCACTGACCACTCCCTGTGTGACTCATTGTTACTCACTGCCCACTCCCTGTGTGACACAGGGTCACTCACTGACCACTCCCAGTGTGTGACACGGTCACTCACTGACCACTGCCTGTCTGACACATCCGTTATTCACTGACCACTCCCAGTGTGACACGTTGTCACTCACTGGCCACTTCCTGTGTGACTCATTGTTACTGACTGACCACTGCCTGTGTGACACAGGGTCACTCACTGCCCAGTCCCTGTGTGACGCACGGTCACACACTGCCCACTCCCTTTGTGACACAGGGTCACTCACTGCCCACTCCCTGTGTGACTCAGGGTCACTCAATGCCCTCTCCCTGTGTGAAACGTTGTCAATCACTGACCACTTCCTGTGTGACTCAATGTTACTTGCTGACCTCTCCCTGTGTGATACAGCGTCACTCACTGACCACTCCTAGTGTGTAACACGGTCATTCACTGACCACTGCCTGTCTGACACATCTGTCATTCACTGACCTCTCCCAGTGTGACATGTTGTCAATCACTGACCACTTCCTGTGTGACTCATTGTTAATTACAGACCTTTCCCTGTGTGACACAGCATCACTCACTGCCTACTCCCTGTGTGACTCAGTGTCACTCACTAACCACTGCCTGTCTGACACATCCGTCATTCAAAGACCACTCCCTGTGTGACACAGGGTCACTCACTGCCCTCTACCTGTGTCACACACGGTCACTCACTTCCCTCTCCCTGTGTGACACAGGGTCACTCACTGACCACTCCCTGTGTGACACTGTCACTCACTGACCACTGCCTGTCTGACACATCCGTTATTCACTGACCACTCCCAGTGTGACACGTTGTCACTCACTGCCCACTCCCTGTGTGACACATGGTCACTCACTTCCCACTCCCTGTGTGTGACACGGTCACTCACTGACCACTGCCTGTCTGACACATCCGTTATTCACTGACCACTCCCAGTGTGACACGTTGTCACTCACTGACCACTTCCTGTGTGACTCACTGTTACTGACTGACCACTGCCTGTGTGACACAGGGTCACTCACTGCCCAGTCCCTGTGTGACACACGGTCACACACTGCCCACTCCCTTTGTGACACAGGGTCACTCACTGCCCATTCCCTGTGTGACTCAGGGTCACTCACTGCCCTCTCCCTGTGTGAAACGTTGTCAATCACTGACCACTTCCTGTGTGACTCAATGTTACTTGCTGACCTCTCCCTGTGTGATACAGCGTCACTCACTGACCACTCCTAGTGTGTGACACGGTCATTCACTGACCACTGCCTGTCTGACACCTCTGTCATTCACTGACCTCTCCCAGTGTGACATGTTGTCAATCACTGACCACTTCCTGTGTGACTCATTGTTAATTACTGACCTTTCCCTGTGTGACACAGCGTCACTCACTGCCTACTCCCTGTGTGACTCAGGGTCACTCACTGACCACTGCCTGTCTGACACATCCGTCATTCAAAGACCACTCCCTGTGTGACACAGTGTCACTCACTGCCCTCTCCCTGTGTCACACACGGTCACTCACTTCCCTCTCCCTGTGTGACACACATTCACTCACTGACCACTCCCTGTGTGACACACGGTTACTAAGTGACCACTCCCTGTGTGTCACACGGTAACTCACTGACCACTCCCTGTGTGACACGTGGTCACTCACTGCCCACCGTTGGTGTGACACGCGGTCACACACTGACCACTCCCTGTGTGACACGGGGTCACTCACTGCCCACTCCCTGTGTGACACACGGTCACTCACTGCCCACTCCCTGTGTGACTCAGGGTCACTCACTGACCACTTCCTGTGTGACTCATTGTTACTGACTGACCACTGCCTGTGTGACACAGGGTCACTCACTGCCCAGTCCCTGTGTGACACACGGTCACACACTGCCCACTCCCTGTGTGACACCCGGTCACTCACTGCCCAATCCCTATGTGAAACACGGTCACACGCTGCCCACTCCCTGTGTGACACACGGTCACTCACTGACCACTCCCAGTGTGACACATGGTCACTCACTGCCCACCGTTGGAGAGACATAGGGTCACTCACTGCCCTCTCCCTGTGTGACACAGGGTCACTCACTGCCCTCTCGCTGCTTGACACAGGGTCTCTCACCGCCCACTCCCTGTGTGACACACGGTCACTAACATCCCACTCCCTGTGTGACTTATGTTCACTCTCTGCCCACTCCCTATGTGACACACAGTCACTCACTGCCCACTCCCTATGTGACACCCGGTCACTCACTGCCCAATCCCTGTGTGACACACAGTCACTCACTGCCCACTCCCTGTGTGACACATGGTGACTCACTGCCCACTCCCAGTGTGACACATGGTCACTCACTGACCACTTACTGTGTGACACACGCTCACTCACTGACCCATCTCAGCGTGACACGTGGTCACTCAATCATCACTTACTGTGTGACACATCGTCACTCACTGACCACTTCCTGTGTCACTCATTGATACTCACTGACCACTCCCAGTGTGACTCACTGACCTCTCTCTGTGTGACATGTTTTCACTCACTGACCACTTCCTGTGTGACTCATTGTTACTGACTGACCACTGCCTGTGTGACACAGGGTCACTCACTGCCCAGTCCCAGTGTGACACATGGTCACTCACTGCCCACTCCCTGTGTTACACATGGTCACTCACTTCCCACTCCCTGTGTGACACACGGTCACTCATTTCCCAATCCCTTTGTGACTCACGGTCACTCACTGCCCACTCCCAGTGTCACACAGGATCACTCACTGCCCACTCCCTGTGTGACACATGGTCATTCATTGCCCTCTCCCTGTGTGACGCAGGGTCACTCACTGCCCTCTCCCTGTGTCACACACAGTCACTCACTTCCCACTCCCTGTGTGACACACGGTCACTCACTGCCCAGTCCCAGTGTGACACATGGTCACTCACTGCCCACTCCCTGTGTGACACATGGTCACTCACTTCCCACTCCCTGTGTGACACACGGTCACTCACTTCCCAATCCCTTTGTGACACACGGTCACTCACTGACCACTCCCAGTGTGACACATGGTCACTCACTGCCCACCGTTGGAGTGACATAGGGTCACTCACTGCACTCTCGCTGCTTGACACAGGGTCACTCACTGCCCTCTCGCTGCCTGACACAGGGTCTCTCACCGCCCACTCCCTGTGTGACACACGGTCACTAACATCCCACTCCCTGTGTGACTTATGTTCACTCTCTGCCCGCTCCCTATGTGACACACAGTCACTCACAGCCCACTCCCTGTGTGACACCCGGTCACTCACTGCCCAATCCCTGTGTGACACACAGTCACTCACTGCCCACTCCCTGTGTGACACATGGTCACTCACTGACCACTCCCAGTGTGACACTTGGTCACTCACTGCCCACGCCCTGTGTGACACATGGTCACTCACTTCCCACTCCCTGTGTGACACACGGTCACTCACTTCCCAATCCCTTTGTGAAACACGTTCATACTCTGCCCACTCCCTGTGTGACACACGGTCACTCACTTACCACTCCCAGTGTGACACATGGTCACTCACTGCCCACCGTTGGAGTGACATAGGGTCACTCACTGCCCTCTCCCTGTGTGACACAGGGTCACTCACTGCCCTCTCGCTGCCTGACACAGGGTCTCTCACCGCCCACTCCCTGTGTGACACACGGTCACTAACATCCCACTCCCTGTGTGACTTATGTTCACTCTCTGCCCACTCCCTATGTGACACACAGTCACTCACTGCCCACTCCCTATGTGACACCCGGTCACTCACTGTCCAATCCCTGTGTGACACACAGTCACTCACTGCCCACTCCCTGTGTGACACATGGTCACTCACTGACCACTCCCAGTGTGACACATGGTCACTCACTGACCACTTACTGTGTGACGCACGCTCACTCACTGACCACTCTCTGCGTGACACGTGGTCACTCAATCATCATTTACTGTGTGACACATCGTCACTCACTGACCACTTCCTGTGTCACTCATTGATACTCACTGACCACTCCCAGTGTGACTCACTGACCACTCTCTGTGTGACACATCCTCACTCACTGACCACTTCCTGTGTGACACGTGTTCACTCACTGACCACTTGTTGAGTTACTCATTGTTACTCACTGATCACTCCCAGAGTGACACGCAGTCACTCACTGACCACTCCCTGTGTGACTCATTGTTACTCACTGCCCACTCCCTGTGTGACACAGGGTCACTCACTGACCACTCCCAGTGTGACACAGGGTCACTCACTGTCCACTCCCTGTGTGACTCATTGTTACTCACTGCCCACTCCCTGTGTGACCCAGGGTCACTCACTGACCACTCCCTGTGTGACTCATTTTTACTCACTGACCACTCCCTGTGTGACACAGGGTCACTCACTGACCACTCCCAGTGTGTGACACGGTCACTCACTGACCACTGCCTGTCTGACACATCCGTTATTCACTGACCACTACCAGTGTGACACGTTGTCACTCACTGACCACTTCCTGTGTGACTCATTGTTACTGACTGACCACTGCCTGTGTGACACAGGGTCACTCATTGCCCAGTCCCAGTGTGACACATGGTCACTCACTGCCCACTCCCTGTGTGACACATGGTCACTCACTTCCCACTCCCTGTGTGACACACGGTCACTCACTTCCCAATCCCTTTGTGACACACGGTCACTCACTGACCACTCCCAGTGTGACACATGGTCACTCACTGCCCACCGTTGGAGTGACATAGGGTCACTCACTGCCCTCTCGCTGCTTGACACAGGGTCACTCACTGCCCTCTCGCTGCTTGACACAGGGTCTCTCACCGCCCACTCCCTATGTGACACACAGTCACCCTCAGCCCACTCCCTGTGTGACACCCGGTCACTCACTGCCCAATCCCTGTGTGACACACAGTCACTCACTGCCCACTCCCTGTGTGACACATGGTCACTCACGGCCCACTCCCAGTGTGACACATGGTCACTCACTGCCCACGCCCTGTGTGACACATGTTCACTCATTTCCCACTCCCTGTGTGACACACGGTCACTCACTTCCCAATCCCTTTGTGAAACAAGGTCACACACTGCCCACTCCCTGTGTGACACACGGTCACTCACTTACCACTCCCAGTGTGACACATGGTCACTCACTGCCCACCGTTGGAGTGACATAGGGTCACTCACTGACCTCTCCCTTTGTGACACAGGGTCACTCACTGCCCTGTCGCTGCTTGACACAGGGTCTCTCACCGCCCACTCCCTGTGTGACACACGGTCACTAACATCCCACTCCCTGTGTGACTTATGTTCACTCTCTGCCCACTCCCTATGTGACACACAGTCACTCACTGCCCACTCCCTCTGTGACACCCGGTCACTCACTGCCCAATCCCTGTGTGACACACAGTCACTCACTGCCCACTCCCTGTGTGACACATGGTCACTCACTGACCACTCCCCGTGTGACACATGGTCACTCACTGACCACTTACTGTGTGACACACGCTCACTCACTGACCACTCTCTGCGTGACACGTGGTCACTCAATCATCACTTACTGTGTGACACATCGTCACTCACTGACCACTTCCTGTGTCACTCATTGATACTCACTGACCACTCCCAGTGTGACTCACTGACCACTCTCTGTGTGACACGTCGTCACTCACTGACCACTTCCTGTGTGACACATGTTCACTCACTGACCACTTGTTGAGTTACTCATTGTTACTCACTGATCACTCCCAGAGTGACACACAGTTACTCACTGACCACTGCCAGTGTGACTCATTCTTACTCACTGCCCACTCCCTGTGTGACACAGGGTCACTCACTGACCACTCCCTGTGTGACTCATTGTTACTCACTGCCCACTCCCTGTGTGACACAGGGTCACTCACTGACCACTCCCAGTGTGTGACACGGTCACTCACTGACCACTGCCTGTCTGACACATCCGTTATTCACTGACCACTCCCAGTGTGACACGTTGTCACTCACTGGCCACTTCCTGTGTGACTCATTGTTACTGACTGACCACTGCCTGTGTGACACAGGGTCACTCACTGCCCAGTCCCTGTGTGACGCACGGTCACACACTGCCCACTCCCTTTGTGACACAGGGTCACTCACTGCCCACTCCCTGTGTGACTCAGGGTCACTCAATGCCCTCTCCCTGTGTGAAACGTTGTCAATCACTGACCACTTCCTGTGTGACTCAATGTTACTTGCTGACCTCTCCCTGTGTGATACAGCGTCACTCACTGACCACTCCTAGTGTGTGACACGGTCATTCACTGACCACTGCCTGTCTGACACATCTGTCATTCACTGACCTCTCCCAGTGTGACATGTTGTCAATCACTGACCACTTCCTGTGTGACTCATTGTTAATTACAGACCTTTCCCTGTGTGACACAGCATCACTCACTGCCTACTCCCTGTGTGACTCAGTGTCACTCACTAACCACTGCCTGTCTGACACATCCGTCATTCAAAGACCACTCCCTGTGTGACACAGGGTCACTCACTGCCCTCTACCTGTGTCACACACGGTCACTCACTTCCCTCTCCCTGTGTGACACAGGGTCACTCACTGACCACTCCCTGTGTGACACTGTCACTCACTGACCACTGCCTGTCTGACACATCCGTTATTCACTGACCACTCCCAGTGTGACACGTTGTCACTCACTGCCCACTCCCTGTGTGACACATGGTCACTCACTTCCCACTCCCTGTGTGACACACGGTCACAGATTTCCCAATCCCTTTGTGACTCACGGTCACTCACTGCCCACTCCCAGTGTCACACAGGATCACTCACTGCCCACTCCCTGTGTGACACATGGTCATTCATTGCCCTCTCCCTGTGTGACACAGGGTCACTCACTGCCCTCTCCCTGTGTGACACACAGTCACTCACTTCCCACTCCCTGTGTGACACACGGTCACTAACATCCCACTCCCTGTGTGACTTATGTTCACTCTCTGCCCACTCCCTATGTGACACACAGTCACTCACTGCCCACTCCCTATGTGACACCCGGTCACTCACTGCCCAATCCCTGTGTGACACACAGTCACTCACTGCCCACTCCCTGTGTGACACATGGTCACTCACTGACCACTCCCAGTGTGACACATGGTCACTCACTGACCACTTACTGTGTGACACACGCTCACTCACTGACCACTGTCTGCGTGACACGTGGTCACTCAATCATCACTTACTGTGTGACACATCATCACTCACTGACCACTTCCTGTGTCACTCATTGATACTCACTGACCACTCCCAGTGTGACTCACTGACCACTCTCTGTGTGACACGTCGTCATTCACTGACCACTTCCTGTGTGACACGTGTTCACTCACTGACCACTTGTTGAGTGGCTCATTGTTACTCACTGATCACTCCCAGAGTGACACGCAGTCACTCACTGACCACTGCCAGTGTGACTCATTGTTACTCACTGCCCACTCCCTGTGTGACACAGGGTCACTCACTGACCACTCCCTGTGTGACTCATTGTTACTCACTGCCCACTCCCTGTGTGACACAGGGTCACTCACTGACCACTCCCATTGTGACACAGGGTCACTCACTGACCACTCCCTGTGTGACTCATTGTTACTTACTGCCCACTCCCTGTGTGACACAGGGTCACTCACTGACCACTGCCTGTGTGACTCATTGTTACTCACTGCCCACTCCCTGTGTGACACAGGGTCACTCACTGACCACTCCCAGTGTGTGACACGGTCACTCACTGACCACTGCCTGTCTGACACATCCGTTATTCACTGACCACTCCCAGTGTGACACGTTGTCACTCACTGACCACTTCCTGTGTGACTCATTGTTACTGACTGACCACTGCCTGTGTGACACAGGGTCACTCACTGCCCAGTGCCAGTGTGACACATGGTCACTCACTGCCCACTCCCTGTGTGACACATGGTCACTCACTTCCCACTCCCTGTGTGACACACGGTCACTCACTTCCCAATCCCTTTGTGACACACGGTCACTCACTGACCACTCCCAGTGTGGCACATGGTCACTCACTGCCCAACGTTGGAGCGACATAGGGTCACTCACTGCCCTCTCGCTGCTTGACACAGGGTCACTCACTGCCCTCTTGCTGCTTGACACAGGGTCTCTCACCGCCCACTCCCTGTGTGACACACGGTCACTAACATCCCACTCCCTGTGTGACTTATGTTCACTCTCTGCCCACTCCCTATGTGACACACAGTCACTCACAGCCCACTCCCTCTGTGACACCCGGTCACTCACTGCCCAATCCCTGTGTGACACACAGTCACTCACTGCCCACTCCCTGTGTGACACATGGTCACTCACTGACCACTCCCAGTGTGACACATGGTCACTAACTGCCCACGCCCTGTGTGACACATGGTCACTCACTTCCCACTCCCTGTGTGACACACGGTCACTCACTTCCCAATCCCTTTGTGAAACACGTTCATACTCTGCCCACTCCCTGTGTGACACACGGTCACTCACTTACCACTCCCAGTGTGACACATGGTCACTCACTGCCCACCGTTGGAGTGACATAGGGTCACTCACTGCCCTCTCCCTGTGTGACACAGGGTCACTCACTGCCCTCTCGCTGCTTGACACAGGGTCTCTCACCGCCCACTCCCTGTGTGACACACGGTCACTAACATCCCACTCCCTGTGTGACTTATGTTCACTCTCTGCCCACTCCCTATGTGACACACAGTCACTCACTGCCCACTCCCTATGTGACACCCGGTCACTCACTGCCCAATCCCTGTGTGACACACAGTCACTCACTGCCCACTCCCTGTGTGACACATGGTGACTCATTGCCCACTCCCAGTGTGACACATGGTCACTCACTGACCACTTACTGTGTGACACACGCTCACTCACTGACCACTCTCTGCGTGACACGTGGTCACTCAATCATCACTTACTGTGTGACACATCGTCACTCACTGACCACTTCCTGTGTCACTCATTGATACTCACTGACCACTCCCAGTGTGACTCACTGACCACTCTCTGTGTGACACGTCGTCACTCACTGACCACTTCCTGTGTGACACGTGTTCACTCACTGACCACTTGTTGAGTGACTCATTGTTACTCACTGATCACTCCCAGAGTGACACAGGGTCACTCACTGATCACTGCCAGTGTGACTCATTGTTACTCACTGCCCACTCCCTGTGTGACACAGGGTCACTCACTGACCACTCCCTGTGTGACTCATTGTTACTCACTGCCCACTCCCTGTGTGACACAGGGTCACTCACTGACCACTCCCTGTGTGACTCATTGTTACTCACTGCCCACTCCCTGTGCGACACAGGGTCACTCACTGACCACTCCCAGTGTGTGACACAGTCACTCACTGACCACTGCCTGTCTGACACATCCGTTATTCACTGACCACTCCCAGTGTGACACGTTGTCACTCACTGACCACTTCCTGTGTGACTCATTGTTACTGACTGACCACTGCCTGTCTGACACTGGTCACCCACTGCCCAGTCCCAGTGTGACACATGGTCACTCACTGCCCACTCCCTGTGTGACACATGGTCACTCACTTCCCACTCCCTGTGTGACACAAGGTCACTCACTTCCCAATCCCTTTGTGCCTCACGGTCACTCACTGCCCACTCCCAGTTTCACACAGGGTCACTCACTGCCCACTCCCTGTGTGACACAGGGTCATTCATTGCCCTCTCCCTGTGTGATACAGGGTCACTCACTGCCCTCTCCCTGTGTCACACACAGTCACTCACTTCCCCCTCCCTGTGTGACACATGGTCGCTCACTGTCCACTCCTTGTGTGACGCATGGACACTCACTGCCCACTCCCTGTGTGACACATTGTGACTCACTGACCACTCCCTGTGTGACAGAAGGTCACTCATTGACCACTTCATGTGTGACACACGGTCTCTCATTGCCCACTCCCTGTGTGACACACGGTCACTCACTGTCCAATCCCTGTTTGACACACGGACACTCACTGCCCACTCCCTGTGTGATACATGGTGACTCACTGACCACTCCCTGTGTGTCAGAAGGTCACTCATTGACCACTCCCTGTGTGACACACGGTCATTCACTGCCCACTCCCTGTGTGACGTACATTCACTCACTGACCACTCCCTGTGTGACACACGGTCACTCACTTTCCACTCCCTGTGTGACAAACGGTCATTCACTGACCACTCCCTGTGTGACACACCGATACTCACTGACCACTCCCTGTGTTGCACATGGTCACTCCCTGACCACTCCCAGTGTGACACATGGTCACTCCCTGACCACTCCCAGTGTGACACAATGTTACTCACTAACCACTCACAGTGTGACACACGATCACTCACTGACCACTCCCAATGTGACACATGGTAACTCACTGACCACTCCCAATGTGACACATGGTCACTCACTGCCCACTCCCTGTGTGACACAATGTTACTCACTAACCACTCACAGTGAGAAACACAATCACTCACTGACCACTTCCTGTGTGGCACATTGCTACTCACTGACCACTCCCTGTGTGACATTCGCTCACTCACTGACCACTCTCTGTGTGACACGTGGTCACTCACTGACCATTTCCTGTGTGACTCATTATTACTCACTGACCACTCCCAGTGTGACACAGGGTCAATCAAAGCCCACTCCCTGTGTGACACACGGTCACTCATTGCCCACTACCTGTGTGACACACGGTCACTCACTGACCACTCTCTGTGTGACACACGGTCACTCACGGACCACTTCCTATGTGACACACGGTCACTCTGACCTCTCCCTGTTTGACACACAGTCACTCACTGACAACTGCCAGCGTGACACACAGTCACTCACTGACCACTCCCAGCGTGTCACACGGTCACTCACTTCCCACTCCTGGTGTGACATAGGGTCACTCACTGCCCTCTCCCAGTGTGACACACGGTCACTCACTCCCCACTCCCAGTGTGACACACGGTCACTCACTCCCCACTCCCTGTGTGACACAGGGTCACTCACTGCCCACGCCCTCTGTGACACACGGTCACTCACTGCCCTGTCCCTGTGTCACACACGGTCACTCACTTCCCACTACCTGTGTGACACACGGTCACTCACCGTCCACTCCCTGTGTGACAGACAGATACTCACTGCCCACTCCCTGGGTGACACATGGTGACTCACTGACAACTCCCTGTGTTCAGAAGGTCACTCATTGACCACTCCCTGTGTGACACACGGTCATTCACTGCCCACTCCCTGTGTGACATACATTCACTCACTGACAACTGCCTGTATGACACACGGTCACTCACTGCCTGCTCCCTGTGTGACACATGGTCACTCACTGACCACACCCTGTGTGACACACGGTCACTCACTGCCTACTCCCTGTGTGACACATGGTCACTCACTGACCACACCCTGTGTGACACACGGTCACTCACTGATCACTTCCTGTGTGACTCATTGTTACTCACTGCCCACTCCCTGTGTGACACAGGGTCCCTCACTGCCCTCTCCCTGTGTGACACAGGGTCACTCACTGCCCTCTCCCTGTGTTATACAGGGTCACTCACTGCCAACTCCCAATGTGACATAGGGTCACTCAGTGACCACTCCCTGTGTGACACAAGGTCACTCACGTTCCACTTCCTGTGTGACAAATGGTCACTCTGACCACTCCCTGTTTGACACACTGTCACTCACTGACCACTCCCAGTGTGACACACTCTCTGAGTGACCACTGCCAGCGTGACATACGGTCACTCTCTGACCACACCCAGCGTGACACGGTCACTCACTGACCACTGCCAGCATGACAAATGGTCACTCACTGACTACTCCCTGTGTGACACACGTTCATTAACTGACCACTCCCAGTGTGACACACGGTCACTCACTGACCACTTACTGTGTGACATGTCGTCACTCACTGACCACTTACTGTGTGACTCATTCTTACTCACTGACCACTCCCAGTGTGACACACGGTCACTCACTGCCCACTCCCTGTGTGACACACAGTCACTCACTGACCACTCCCAATGTGACACATGGTAACTCACTGATCACTCCGAATGTGACACACGGTCACTCACTGACCACTTCCTGTGTGACACATTGCTACTCACTGACGACTCTCTGTGTGACACGTGGTCACTCACTGACCACTTCCTGTGTGACTCATTATTACTCACTGACCACTCCCCGTATGACACACGGTCACTCACTGACCAATCTCTGTGTGACACCTGGTCACTCACTGACCGATTCCTGTGTGACACGTCGTCACTCACTGACCACTTCCTGAGTGACTCATTGTTACTCGCTGATCACTCCCAGAGTGACACGCAGTCACTCACTGACCACTGCCAGTGTAACTCATTGTTACTCATTGACCACTCCCAGTGTGGCACGGTCACTCTCTGACCACTGCCAGTGTGACACATCTGTCATTCACTGACCCCTCCCAGTGTGACACGTTGTCAATCACTGACCACTTCCTGTGTGACTCATTGTTACTCACTGACCACTCCCTGTGTGACACAGGGTCACTCACTGACCACTCCCTGTGTGACACAAGGTCACTCACTGCCTACTCCCTGTGTGACACGGTCACTCAATGACCACTCCCAGTGTGACACGTTGTCAATCACTGACCACTTCCCGTGTGACTCATTGTTACTGACTGACCACTCCCTGTGTGACACAGGGTCATTCACTGCCCACTCCCTGTGTGACATACATTCACTCACTGACCACTCCCTGTGCGACACACGGTCACTCAGTGCCTGCTCCCTGTGTGACACATGGTCACTCATTGACCACTCCCTGTGTGACACACGGTCATTCCCTGACCACTCCTGTGTGACACACAGGCACTCACTGACCACTCCCTGTGTTACACATGTTCACTCCCTGACCACTCCCAGTGTGACACACAGTCACTCACTGACCAATCCCAATGTGATACACGGTTACTCAGTGACCATTCCCTGTGTGACACACGGTCACTCATTGCCCACTACCTGTGTGACACACGGTTACTCGCTGACCACTCCCTGTGTGACACACGGTCACTCACGGACCACTTCCTATGTGACACACGGTCACTCTGTCCAATCCCTGTTTGACACACAGTCACTCACTGACAACTGCCAGTGTGACACACGGTCACTCACTGACCACTCCCAGCGTGTCACACGGTCACTCACTGCCCACTCCCGGTGTGACATAGGGTCACTCACTGCCCTCTCCCGTTGTGACACATGGTCACTCACTCCCCACTCCCTGTGTGACACAGGGTCACTCACTGCCCACTCCCTCTGTGACACAGGGTCACTCACTGCCCTCTGCCTGTGTGACACAGGGTCACTCACTGACCTCTCCCTGTGTCACAAACGGTCACTCACTTCCCACTCCCTGTGTGACACACGGTCACTCACTGTCCACTCCCTTTGTGACACACAGATACCCACTGCCCACTCCCTGTGTGACACATGGTGGCTCACTGATAACTCCCTGTGTGTCAGAAGGTCACTCATTGACCACTCCCTTTGTGACACACGGTCATTCACTGCCCACTCCCTGTGTGACACACATTCACTCACTGACAACTGCCTGTGTGACACACGGTCACTCAGTGCCAGCTCCCTGTGTGACACATGGTCACTCACTGACCACACCCTGTGTGACACACGGTCACTCACTGATCACTTCCTGTGTGACACATTGCTACTCACTGACCACTCTCTGTGTGACACGTGGTCAATCACTGACCACTTCCTGTGTGACTCATTATTACTCACTGACGACTCCCAGTGTGACACACGGTCACTCACTGACCAATCTCTGAGTGACACCTGGTTACTCACTGATCGATTCCTGTGTGACACGTCGTCACTCACTGACCACTTCCTGAGTGACTCATTGTTACTCACTGATCACTCCCAGAGTGACACGCAGTCACTCACTGACCACTGCCAGTGTAACTCATTGTTACTGATTGACCGCTCCCAGTGTGACACACGGTCACTCACTGACCACTGCCAGTGTGACACATCTGTCATTCACTGACCACTCCCAGTGTGACATGTTGTCAAACAGTGACCACTTCCTGTGTGACTCATTGTTACTCACAGACCACTCCCTGTGTGACACAGGGTCTCTCACTGACCACTCCCTGTGTGACAAAGGGTCACTCACTGTCTACTCCCTGTGTGACACAGTCACTCAATGACCACTCCCAGTGTGACACGTTGTCAATCACTGACCACTTCCTGTGTGACTCATTGTTACTGACTGTCCACTCCCTGTGTGAAACAGGGTCATTCACTGCCCACTCCCTGTGTGACATACATTCACTCACTGACCACTCCCTGTGTGACACCGGTCACTCAGTGCCTGCTCCCTGTGTGACACATGGTCACTCACTGACCATTCCCTGTGTGACACACGGTCATTCACTGACCACTTCCTGTGTGACACACAGGCACTCACTGACCACTCCCTGTGTTACACACGGTCACTCCCTGACCACTCCCAGTGTGACACATGGTCACTCCCTGACCACTCCCAGTGTGACACCCAGTCACTCACTGACCAATCCCAGTGTGATACACGGTCGCTCAGTAACCACTCCCTGTGTGACACACGGTCACTCATTGCCCACTACCTGTGTGACACACGGTTACTCACTGACCACTCCCTGTGTGACACACGGTCACTCTGACCACTCCCTGTTTGACACACAGTCACTCACTGACAACTGCCAGCATGACACACGGTCACTCACTGACCACTCCCAGCGTGTCACACGGTCACTCACTGCCCACTCCCAGTGCGACATAGGGTCACTCACTGCCCTCTCCCAGTGTGACACAGGTCACTCACTCCCCACTCCCTGTGTGACACAGGGTCACTCACTGCCCAATCCCTCTGTGACACAGGGTCACTCACTGCCCTCTCCCTGTGTGACACCGGGTCACTCACTGTCGTCTCCCTGTGTCACACACGGTCACTCACTTCCCACTCCCTGTGTGACACACGGTCACTCACTGTCCACTCCCTGTGTGACACACAGATACTCACTGCCCACTCCCTGTGTGACACACGGTCATTCACTGCCCACTCCCTGTGTGACATACATTCACTCACTGACAACTGCCTGTGTGACACACAGCCCCTTACTGCCTGCTCCCTGTGTGACACATGGTCACTCACTGACCACTCCCTGTGTGACACACGGTCACTCACTGCCTACTCCCTGTGTGACACATGGTCATTCACTGACCACACCCTGTGTGACACACGGTCACTCACTGATCACTTCCTGTGTGACTCATTGTTACTCACTGCCCACTCCCTGTGTGACACAGGGTCACTCACTGCCCTCTCCCTGTGTGACACAGGTAACTCACTGCCCTCTCCCTTTGTGACACAGGGTCACTCACTGCCCTCTCCCTGTGTGACACAGGGTCACTCACTGCCCACTCCATGTGTTATATAGGGTCACTCACTGCCAACTCCCAATGTGACATAGGGTCACTCAGTGACCGCTCCCTGGGTGACACAAGGTCACTCACGTTCCACTCCCTGTGTGACAAATGCTCACTCTGACCACTCCCTGTTTGACACACTGTCACTTACTGACCACTCCCAGTGTGATACTCACTGTCTCTCACAAACCACTGCCAGTGTGACATACAGTCACTCACTGACCACACCCAGCGTGACACGGTCACTCACTGACCACTGCCAGCATGACATATAGTAACTCACTGACCACTTACTGTGTAACATATTGTTGCTCACTGACCACTCCCTGTGTGACACACGTTCACTCACTGACCACTTCCTGTGTGACACATTGCTACTCACTGACCACTCCCTGGGTGACACACGCTCACTAACTGTCCATTCTCTGTGTCACACGTGGTCACTCAATTACCACTTAGTGTGTGACACGTCGTCACTCACTGACCACTTCCTGTGTCACTCTTTGATGCTCACTGACCACTCCCTGTGTGACACACGGTCACTCACTGACCACTGCCTGTATGAAACATCTGTCATTCACTGACCACTCCCTGTGTGACACGTTGTGACTCACTGATCACTTCCTGTGTGACTCATTGTTACTGACTGACCACTCCCTGTGTGACACAGGGTCACTCACTGCCCACTCCCTGTGTGACACACGTTCACTCACTGACCACTTCCTGTGTGACACATTGCTACTCACTGACCACTCCCTGTGTGACACACGTTCACTAACTGTACATTCTCTGTGTCACACGCGGTCACTCAATTACCACTTAGTGTGTGACACGTCGTCACTCACGGACCACTTCCTGTGTCACTCTTTGATGCTCACTGACCACTCCCTGTGAGACACACGGTCACTCACTGACCACTTCCTGTGTGACACATTGCTACTCACTGACCACTCCCTGTGTGACACACGTTCACTAACTGTACATTCTCTGTGTCACACGCGGTCACTCAATTACCACTTAGTGTGTGACACGTCGTCACTCACGGACCACTTCCTGTGTCACTCTTTGATGCTCACTGACCACTCCCTGTGAGACACACGGTCACTCACTGACCACTGCCTGTATGAAACATCTGTCATTCACTGACCAATCCCTATGTGACACGTTGTGACTCACTGATCACTTCCTGTGTGACTCATTGTTACTGACTGGCCACTCCCTGTGTGAAACACGTTCACTCACTGCCCACTCCCTGTGTGACACAGGGTCACTCACTGCCCTCTCCCTCTGTCTCACACGGTCACTCACTTCCCACTCCCTGTGTGACACACGGTCACTCACTGTCCACTCCCTGTGTGACACACAGACACTCACTGCCCACTCCCTGTGTGACACATGGTGACTCACTGATCACTCCCTGAGTGTCAGAATGTCAATCATTGACCACTCCCTGTGTGACACACGGTCATTCACTGCCCACTCCCTGTGTGACATACATTCACTCACTGACCACTACCTGTGTGAAACACGGTCACTCACTGCCTACTCCCTGTGTGACACATAGTCACTCACTGACCACTCCCTGTGTGACACACGGTCACTCACTGATCACTTCCTGTGTGACTCATTGTTACTCACTGCCCACTCCCTGTGTGACACAGGGTCACTCACTGCCCACTCCCTTTGTGACACATGGTCACTCACTGACCACACCCTGTGTGACACACGGTCACTCACTGATCACTTCCTGTGTGACTCATTGTTACTCACTGCCCACTCCCTGTGTGACACAGGGTCACTCACTGCCCTCTCCCTGTGTGACACAGGTAACTCACTGCCCTCTCCCTTTGTGACACAGGGTCACTCACTGCCCTCTCCCTGTGTGACACAGGGTCACTCACTGCCCACTCCATGTGTTATATAGGGTCACTCACTGCCAACTCCCAATGTGACATAGGGTCACTCAGTGACCGCTCCCTGGGTGACACAAGGTCACTCACGTTCCACTCCCTGTGTGACAAATGCTCACTCTGACCACTCCCTGTTTGACACACTGTCACTTACTGACGACTCCCAGTGTGATACTCACTGTCTCTCACAAACCACTGCCAGTGTGACATACAGTCACTCACTGACCACACCCAGCGTGACACGGTCACTCACTGACCACTGCCAGCATGACATATAGTAACTCACTGACCACTTACTGTGTAACATATTGTTGCTCACTGACCACTCCCTGTGTGACACACGTTCACTCACTGACCACTTCCTGTGTGACACATTGCTACTCACTGACCACTCCCTGGGTGACACACGCTCACTAACTGTCCATTCTCTGTGTCACACGTGGTCACTCAATTACCACTTAGTGTGTGACACGTCGTCACTCACTGACCACTCCCTGTGAGACACACGGTCACTCACTGACCACTGCCTGTATGAAACATCTGTCATTCACTGACCACTCCCTATGTGACACGTTGTGACTCACTGATCACTTCCTGTGTGACTCATTGTTACTGACTGGCCACTCCCTGTGTGACACACGTTCACTCACTGCCCACTCCCTGTGTGACACAGGGTCACTCACTGCCCTCTCCCTCTGTCTCACACGGTCACTCACTTCCCACTCCCTGTGTGACACACGGTCACTCACTGTCCACTCCCTGTGTGACACACAGACACTCACTGCCCACTCCCTGTGTGACACATGGTGACTCACTGATCACTCCCTGAGTGTCAGAATGTCAATCATTGACCACTCCCTGTGTGACACACGGTCATTCACTGCCCACTCCCTGTGTGACATACATTCACTCACTGACCACTACCTGTGTGAAACACGGTCACTCACTGCCTACTCCCTGTGTGACACATAGTCACTCACTGACCACTCCCTGTGTGACACACGGTCACTCACTGATCACTTCCTGTGTGACTCATTGTTACTCACTGCCCACTCCCTGTGTGACACAGGGTCACTCACTGCCCACTCCCTTTGTGACACAGGGTCACTCACTGCCCACTCCCTGTGTGACACAGGGTCACTCACTGTCCTCTCCCTGAGTGACACAGGGCCACTCACAGCCCACTCCCTGTGTGACAGAGGGTCACTCACTGCCAACTCCCAATGTGACATAGGGTCACTCAGTGACCACTCCCTGTGTGACACAGGGTCACTCACTGCCCACTCCCTGTGTGACACACGGTCACTCATTGCCCTCTCCCTGTGTGACACAGGGTCACTCACTGTCCTCTCCCTGTGTCACACACGGTCACTCACTTCCCACACCCTGTGTGACACACGGTCACTCATTTCCACTCCCTGTGTGACACACAGATACTCACTGCCCACTCCCTGTGTGACACATGGTGACTCACTGACCACTCCCTGTGTGTCAGAAAGTCACTCATTGACCACTCCCTGTGTGACCCACGGTCATTCACTTCCCAATTCCTGTGTGACATACATTCACTCATTGACCACTCCCTGTGTGACACACGGTCACTCACTGCCTACTCCCTGTGTGACACATGGTCACTCTGACCACTCCCGGTGTGACACACGGTCACACACTGATTACTTCCTGTGTGACTCATTGTTAGTCACTGCCCTCTCCCTGTGTGACACAGGCTCAGTCACTGCCCACTCCCTGTGTGACACAGGATCACTCACTGCCAACTCCCAATGTGACCTAGTGTTGCTCAGTGACCACTCCCTGTGTGACACACGGTCACTCACTGATCACTTCCTGTGTGACTCATTGTTACTCACTGCAAACTCCCAGTGTGACACTCACTGTCTCTCACTGACCACTGCCAGCGTGACATACAGTCACTCACTGACCACACCCAGCGTGACACGGTCACTCACTGACCACTGCCAGCATGACATATGGTAACTCACTGACCACTTACTGTGTAACATATTGTTGCTCACTGACCACTCCCTGTGTGACACACGTTCACTCACTGACCACTTCCTGTGTGACACATTGCTACTCACTGACCACTCCCTGTGTGACACACGCTCACTAACTGTCCATTCTCTGTGTCACACGTGGTCACTCAATTACCACTTAGTGTGTGACACGTCGTCACTCACTGACCACTTCCTGTGTCACTCTTTGATGCTCACTGACCACTCCCTGTGTGACACACGGTCACTCACTGCCCACTGCCTGTATGAAACATCTGTCATTCACTGACCACTCCCTGTGTGACACGTTGTGACTCACTGATCACTTCCTGTGTGACTCATTGTTACTGACTGACCACTCCCTGTGTGACACACGTTCACTCACTGACCACTTCCTGTGTGACACATTGCTACTAACTGACCACTCCCTGTGTGACACACGTTCACTAACTGTCCATTCTCTGTGTCACATGCGGTCACTCAATTACCACTTAGTGTGTGACACGTCGTCACTCACTGACCACTTCCTGTGTCACTCTTTGATGCTCACTGACCACTCCCTGTGAGACACACAGTCACTCACTGACCACTGCCTGTATGAAACATCTGTCATTCACTGACCACTCCCTGTGTGACAGGTTGTGACTCACTGATCACTTCCTGTGTGACTCATTGTTACTGACTGGCCACTCCCTGTGTGACACACGGTCACTCACTGCCCACTCCCTGTGTGACACAGGGTCACTCACTGCCCTCTCCCTCTGTCACACACGGTCACTCACTTCCCACTCCCTGTGTGACACACGGTCACTCACTGTCCACTCCCTGTGTGACACACAGACACTCACTGCCCACTCCCTGTGTGACACATGGTGACTCACTGATCACTCCCTGAGTGTCAGAATGTCACTCATTGACCACTCCCTGTGTGACACACGGTCATTCACTGCCCACTCCCTGTGTGACATACATTCACTCACTGACCACTACCTGTGTGACACACGGTCACTCACTGCCTACTCCCTGTGTGACACATAGTCACTCACTGACCACTCCCTGTGTGACACACGGTCACGCTCTGATCACTTCCTGTGTGACTCATTGTTACTCACTGCCCACTCCCTGTGTGACACAGGGTCACTCACTGCCCACACCCTTTGTGACACAGGGTCACTCACTGCCCACTCCCTGTGTGACACAGGGTCACTCACTGTCCTCTCCCTGAGTGACACAGGGTCACTCACAGCCCACTCCCTGTGTGACAGAGGGTCACTCACTGCCAACTCCCAATGTGACATAGGGTCACTCAGTGAACACTCCCTGTGTGACACAGGGTCACTCACTGCCCACTCCCTGTGTGACACACGGTCACTCACTGCCCTCTCCCTGGGTGACACAGGGTCACTCACTGTCTTCTCCCTGTGTCACACACGGTCACTCACTTCCCACCCCCTGTGTGAGACACGGTCACTCATTTCCACTCCCTGTGTGACACACAGACACTCACTGCCCACTCCCTGTGTGACACATGGTGACTCACTGACCACTCCCTGTGTGTCAGAAGGTCACTCATTGACCACTCCCTGTGTGACCCACGGTCATTCACTTCCCAATTCCTGTGTGACATACATTCACTCATTGACCACTCCCTGTGTGACACACGGTCACTCACTGCCTACTCCCTGTGTGACACACGGTCACTCTGACCACTCCCTGTGTGACACACGGTCACTCACGTTCCAATTCCTGTGTGACAAATGCTCACTCTGACCACTCCCAGTTTGACACTCTGCCACTCACTGACCACTCCCAGTTGAACACACACTGTCTCTCACTCACCACTGCCAGCGTGACATACGGTCACACACTGACCACACCCAGCATGACACGGTCACTCACTGACCGCTGCCAGCATGAAAAATGGTCACTCACTGACTACTCCCTGTGTGACACACGGTCACTAACTGACCACTCCCAGTGTGACACACGTTCACTCACTGAACACTCCCATTGTGACGCACGATCACTCACTGACCACTCCCATTGTGACACACGGTCAATCACTGACCACTTCCTGTGTGAGACATTGTTACTCACTGACCACTCCCTGTTTGACACACGTTCACTCACTGAACACTCCCATTGTGACGCACGATCACTCTCTGACCACTCCCATTGTGACACACGGTCAATCACTGTCCACTTCCTGTGTGAGACATTGTTACTCACTGACCACTCCCTGTGTGACACACGTTCACTCACTGACCACTCTCTATGTGACACATGGTCACTCACTGACCACTTACTGTGTGACACGTCGTCACTCGCTGACCTCTACCTGTGTGACTCATTATTACTGACTGATCACTCCCAGAGTGACACGCAGTCACTCACTGACCACTGCCAGTGTGACTCATTGTTATTCACTGACCACTCCCAGTGTGACAGACGGACAATCACGGACCACTTCCTGTGTGACTCATTGTTACTTACTGACCACTCCCTGTGTGACACAGTGTCACTCACTAATCACTCCCTGTGTGACACAGGATCACTCACTGCCCACTCCCTGTGTGACACAGGGTCACTCACTGCCTACTCCCTGTGTGACACAGGGTCACTCACTGACCCCTGCCTGTATGACACATCTCTCATTCACTGACCACTTCCTGTGTGACACGTTGTCACTCACTGATCACCTCCTGTGTGACTCATTGTTACTGACTGACCACTCCCAGAGTGGCACAGGGTCAATCACTGACCACTGCATGTCAGAGACATCCGTTATTCACTGCCCACTCCCTGTGTGACACAGGGTCACTCACTGCCCTCTCCCTGTGTGACACAGGGTCACTCACTGCCCACTCCCTGTGTGACACACGGTCACTCACTTCCCACTCACTGTGTGATGCACGTTCACTCACTGCCCACTCCCTATGTGACAAACTATCACCCACTACCCACTCTCTGTGTGACACATTGTTACTCAATGACCACTCGCAGTGTGACTCACGGTCACTCACTAACCACATCATGTGTGACACGTGGTCACTCACTGAGCACTCCCAGCATGACATATGGTATCTCACTGTCCACTTACTGTGTAACATATTGTTGCTCACTGACCACTCCCTGTGTGACACACGTTCACTCACTGACCACTTCCTGTGTGACACATTGCTACTCACTGACCACTCCCTGTGTGATACACGCTCACTAACTGTCCATTCTCTGTGTCACACGTGGTCACTCAATTACCACTTAGTGTGTGACACGTCGTCACTCACTGACCACTTCCTGTGTCACACTTTGATGCTCACTGACCACTCCCTGTGTGACACACGGTCACTCACTGACCACTGCCTGTATGAAACATCTGTCATTCACTGACCTCTCCCTGTGTGACACGTTGTGACTCACTGATCACTTCCTGTGTGACTCATTGTTACTGACTGACCACTCCCTGTGTGCCACACGGTCACTCACTGCCCACTCCCTGTGTGACACAGGGTCACTCACTGCCCACTCCCTCTGTGACACACGGTCACTCACTGCCCTCTCCCTGTGTGACACAGGGTCACTCACTGCCCTCTCCCTCTGTCACACACGGTCACTCACTTCCCACTCCCTGTGTGACACACGGTCACTCACTGTCCACTCCCTGTGTGACACACATACACTCAATGCCCACTCCCTGTGTGACACATGGTGACTCACTGATCACTCCCTGAGTGTCAGAATGTCACTCATTGACCACTCCCTGTGTGACACACGGTCATTCACTGCCCACTCCCTGTGTGACATACATTCACTCACTGACCACTAAATGTGTGAGACACGGTCCATCACTGCCTACTCCCTGTGTGACACATATTCAATCACTGACCACTCCCTGTGTGACACACGGTCACTCACTGATCACTTCCTGTGTGACTCATTGTTACTCACTGCCCACTCCCTGTGTGACACAGGGTCACTCACTGCCCACTCCCTTTGTGACACAGGGTCACTCACTGCCCACTCCCTGTGCGACAGAGGGTCACTCACTTTCCTTTCCCTGAGTGACACAGGGTCACTCAATGCCCACTCCCTGTGTTACACAGGGTCACTCACTGCCCACTCCCAATGTGACAAAGGGTCACTCAGTGACCACTCCCTGTGTGACACAGGGTCACTCACTGCCCACTCCCTGTGTCACACACGGTCACTCACTTCCCACTACCTGTGTGACACACGGTCACTCACTGCCCACTCCCTGTGTGACATACATTCACTCATTGACCACTCCCTGTGTGACACACGGTCACTCACTGCCTACTCCCTGTGTGACACACGGTCACTCTGACAACTCCTGGTGTGACACACGGTCACACACTGATCACTTCCTGTGTGACTCATTGTTACTCACTGCCCACTCCCTGTGTGACACAGGGTCACTCACTGCCAACTCCCAATGTGACATAGGGTCACTTAGTGACCACTCCCTGTGTGACACCACGGTCACTCACGTTCCAATTCCTGTGTGACAAATGGTCACTCTGACCACTCCCTGTTTGACACACTGCCACTCACTGACCACTCCCAGTGTGACACACACTGTCTCTCACTGACCACTGTCAGCGTGACATACGGTCACACACTGACCACACCCAGTGTGACACGGTCACTCACTGACCGCTGCCAGCGTGACAAATGGTCACTCGCTGACTACTCCCTGTGTGACACACGGTCACTAACTGACCACTCCCAGTGTGACACACGTTCACTCACTGACCACTCCCAGTGTGACACATGATCACTCACTGACCACTCCCATTGTGACACACGGTCACTCACTGACCACTTCCTGTGTGAGACATTGTTACTCACTGACCACTCCCTGTGTGACACACGCTCACTCACTGAACACTCTCTGTCTGACACATGGTCACTCACTGACCACTTACTGTGTGACACGTCGTCACTCGCTGATCACTTCCTGTGTGACTCATTATTAATCACTGATCACTCCCAGAGTGACACGCAGTCACTCACTGACCACTGCCAATGTGACTCATTGTTACTCACTGACCACTCCCATTGTGACAGACGGTCAATCACGGACCACTTCCTGTGTGACTCATTGTTACTCACTGACCACTCCCTGTGTGACACAGTGGCACTCACTAACCTCTCCCTGTGTGACACAGTATCACTCATTGCCCACTCGCTGTGTGACACAGGGTCACTCACTGCCTACTCCCTGTGTGACACACGGTCACTCACTGACCACTGCCTGTATGACACATCTCTCATTCACTGACCACTTCCTGTGTGACACGTTGTCACACACTGATCACTTCCTGTGTGACTCATTGTTACTGACTGACCACTCCCAGAGTGGCACAGGGTCAATCACTGACCACTGCATGTCTGACACATCCGTCATTCACTGCCCACTCCCTGTGTGACACAGGGTCACTCACTGCCTTCTCCGTGTGTGACACAGGGTCACTCACTGCCCTCTCCCTGTGTGACACAGAGTCACTCACTGCCCACTCCCTGTGTGACACACGGTCACTCACTTCCCACTCACTGTGTGATGCACGTTCACTCACTGCCCACTCCCTGTGTGACAAACGGTCACCCACGACCCACTCTCTGTGTGACTCATTGTTACTCAATGACCACTCGCAGTGTGACTCACGGTCACTCACTAACCACTTCATGTGTGACACGTGTTCACTCACTGACCACTTCCTGTGTGACTCATTGTTAGTGACTGATCACTCCCAGAGTGACACGCAGTCACTCACTAACCACTGCCAGTGTGTCTCATTGTTACTCACTGACCACTCCCAGTGTGATACACAGTTACTCACTGATCATTTCCTGTGTGACTCATTGTTACTCACTGCCCACTCCCTGTGTGACACAGGGTCACTCCCTGCCCACTCCCTGTGTGACACACGGTCATTCACTGCCCACTCCCTGTGTGACATACATTCACTCACTGACCACTCCCTGTGTGACACACGGTCACTCACTGCCTGCTCCCTGTGTGACACATGGTTACTCACTTACCACTCCCTGTGTGACACACGGTCATTCACTGACCACTCGCTGTGTGACACACGGACACTCACTGACCACTCCCTCTGTGACACACGGACAATTACAGACCACTCCCTGTGTTACACACGGTCACTCCCTGACCACTCCCAGTGTGACATATAGTCACTCCCTGACAACTCCCAGTGTGATACATGCTCACTCACTGACCGCTCCCTGAGTGACACACGGTCACTCTGACCACTCCCTGTTTGACACACAGTCACTCACTGACCACTCCCAGTGTGACACACACTGTCTCTCACTGCCCACTCCCGGTGTGACATAGGGTCACCCACTGCCCTCTCCCAGTGTGACACACGGTCACTCACTTCCCACTCCCTGTGTGACACATGTTCACTCACTGCCCACTCCCTGTGTGACACAGGGTTACTCACCGACCACTCCCGATGTGACACAGGGTCACTCACTTCCCACTCCCTGTGTGACACATGTTTACTCACTGCCCACTCCCTGTGTGACACACGGTCACTCACTGCCCACTCCCTTTGTGACACACGGTCACTCACTGCCCAATCGCTGTGTGACACATGGTCACTCACTGACCACTCCCAGCATGACATATGGTAACTCACTGACCACTTACTGTGTAACATATTGTTGCTCACTGACCACTCCCTGTATGACACACGTTCACTCACTGACCACTTCCTGTGTGACACATTGCTACTCACTGACCACTCCCAGTGTGACACATGCGCACTAACTGTCCATTCTCTGTGTCACACGTGGTCACTCAATTACCACTTTGTGTGTGACACGTCGTCACTCACTGCCCACTCCCTGTGTGACACACGGGCAGTCACTGCCCTCTCCCTGTGTGACACAGGGTCACTCACTGTCCTCTCCCTGTGTCACACACGGTCACTCACTTCCCACTACCTGTGTGACACATGGTCACTCACTGTCCACTCCCTGTGTGACACACAGACACTCACTGTCCACTCCCTGCGTGACACATGGTGACTCACTGACCACTCCCTGTGTGTCAGAAGGTCACTCATTGACCACTCCCTGTGTGACACACGGTCATTCACTGCCCACTCCCTGTGTGATATACATTCACTCTTTGACCACTACCAGTGTGACACATGGTCACTCACTGCCTACTCCCTGTGTGACACACGGTCACTCTGACAACTCCCGGTGTGACACACGGTCACACACTGATCACTTCCTGTGTGACTCATTTTTACTCACTGCCCTCTCCCTGTGTGACACAGGGTCACTCACTGCCAACTCCCAATGTGACATAGGGTCACTCAGTGATCACTCCCTGTGTGACACACGGTCACTCACGTTCCCATTCCTGTGTAACAAATGGTCACTCTGACCACTCCCTGTTTGACACACTGCCACTCACTGACCACTCCCAGTGTGACACACACTGTCTCTCACTGACCACTGCCAGCGTGACATCGGTCACACACTGACCACACCCAGCGTGACACGGTCACTCACTGACCGCTGCCATCGTGACAAATGGTCACTCACTGACTACTCCCTGTGTGACACACGGTCACTAACTGACCACTCCCAGAGTGACACAGGTTCACTCACTGACCTCTCCCATTGTGACACACGGTCACTAACTGACCACTCCCAGTGTGACACAGGTTCACTCACTGACCACTCCCATTGTGACACACGGTCACTCACTGACCACTTCCTGTGTGAGACATTGTTACTCACTGACCACTCCCTGTGTGACACACGCCCACTCACTGACCACTCTCTGTGTGACACATGGTCACTCACTGACCACTTACTGTGTGACACGTCGTCACTCGCTGACCACTTCCTGTGTGACTCATTATTACTCACTGATCACTCCCAGAGTGACACGCAGTCACTCACTGACCACTGCCAGTGTGACTCATTGTTATTCACTGACCACTCCCAGTGTGACAGACGGTCAATCACGGACCACTTCCTGTGTGACTCATTGTTACTCACTGACCACTCCCTGTGTGACACAGTGTCACTCACTAATCACTCCCTGTGTGACACAGGATCACTCACTGCCCACTCCCTGTTTGACACAGGGTCACTCAATGCCTACTCCCTATGTGTCACACGGTCCCTCACTGACCACTGCCTGTATGACACATCTCACGTTCACTGACCACTTCCTGTGTGACACGTTGTCACACACTGATCACCTTCTGTGTGACTCATTGTTACTGACTGACCACTCCCAGAGTGGCACAGGGTCAATCACTGACCACTGCATGTCTGACACATCCGTCATTCACTGCCCACTCCCTGTGTGACACAGGGTCACTCACTGCCTTCTCCCTGTGTGACACAGGGTCACTCACTGCCCTCTCCCTGTGTGACACAGAGTCACTCACTGCCCACTCCCTGTGTGACACACGGTCACTCTCTTCCCACTCAATGTGTGATGCACGTTCACTCACTGCCCACTCCCTGTGTGACAAACGGTCACCCACTAACCACTCTCTGTGTGACACATTGTTACACAATGACCTTTCGCAGTGTGACTCACGGACACTCACTAACCACTTCATGTGTGACACGTGTTCACTCACTGACCACTTCCTGTGTGACTCATTGTTACTGACTGATCACTCCCAGAGTGACACGCAGTCACTCACTAACCACTCCCAGTGTGATACACAGTTACTCACTGATCACTTCCTGTGTGACTCATTGTTACTCACTGCCCACTCCCTGTGTGACACAGGGTCACTCCCTGCCCACTCCCTGTGTGACACACGGTCATTCACTGCCCACTCCCTGTGTGACATACATTCACTCACTGACCACTCCCTGTGTGACACACGGTCACTCACTGCCTGCTCCCTGTGTCACACACGGTCACTCACTTCCCACTACCTGTGTGACACATGGTCACTCACTGTCCACTCCCTGTGTGACACACAGACACTCACTGCCCACTCCCTGCGTGACACATGGTGACTCACTGACCACTCCCTGTGTGTCAGAAGGTCACTCATTGACCACTCCCTGTGTGACACACGGTCATTCACTGCCCACTCCCTGTGTGACATACATTCACTCTTTGACCACTCCCTGTGAGACACATGGTCACTCACTGCCTACTCCCTGTGTGACACATGGTCACTCTGACAACTCCCGGTGTGACACACGGTCACACACTGATCACTTCCTGTGTGACTCATTGTTACTCACTGCCCTCTCCCTGTGTGACACAGGGTCACTCACTGCCAACTCCCAATGTGACATAGGGTCACTCAGTGATCACTCCCTGTGTGACACACGGTCACTCACGTTCCCATTCCTGTGTAACAAATGGTCACTCTGACCACTCCCTGTTTGACACATTGCCACTCACTGACCACTCCCAGTGTGACACACACTGTCTCTCACTGACCACTGCCAGCGTGACATACGGGCACACACTGACCACACCCAGCGTGACACGGTCACTCACTGACCACTGCCATCATGACAAATGGTCACTCACTGACTACTCCCTGTGTGACACACGGTCACTAACTGACCACTCCCAGTGTGACACAGGTTCACTCACTGACCTCTCCCAGTGTGACACAGGATCACTCACTGACAACTCCCATTGTGACACACGGTCACTCACTGACCACTTCCTGTGTGAGACATTGTTACTCACTGACCACTCCCTGTGTGACACACGCTCACTCACTGACCACTCTCTGTGTGACACATGGTCACTCACTGACCACTTACTGTGTGACACGTTGTCACTCGCTGATCACTTCCTGTGTGACTCATTCTTACTCACTGATCACTCCCAGAGTGACACGCAGTCACTCACTGACCACTGCCAGTGTGACTCATTGTTATTCACTGACCACTCCCAGTGTGACAGACGGTCAATCACGGACCACTTCCTGTGTGACTCATTGTTACTCACTGACCACTCCCTGTGTGACACAGTGTCACTCACTAACGACTCCCTGTGTGACACAGGATCACTCACTTCCCACTCCCTGTGTGACACAGGGTCACTCAATGCCTACTCCCTGTGTGACACACGGTCCCTCACTGACCACTGCCTGTATGACACATCTCTCATTCACTGACCACTTCCTGTGTGACAAGTTGTCACACACGGATCACTTTCTGTGTGACTCATTGTTACTGACTGACCACTCCCAGAGTGGCACAGGGTCAATCACTGACCACTGCATGTCTGACACATCCGTCATTCACTGCCCACTCCCTGTGTGACACAGGGTCACTCACTGCCTTCTCCGTGTGTGACACAGGGTCACTCACTGCCCTCTCCCTGTGTGACACAGAGTCACTCACTGCCCACTCCCTGTGTGACACACGGTCACTCACTTCCCACTCACTGTGTGATGCACGTTCACTCACTGCCCACTCCCTGTGTGACAAACGGTCATTCACTGACCACTCTCTGTGTGACACATTGTTACACAATGACCACTCGCAGTGTGACTCACGGTCACTCACTAACCACTTCATGTGTGACACGTGTTCACTCACTGACCACTTCATGTGTGACTCATTGTTAGTGACTGATCACTCCCAGAGTGACACGCAGTCACTCACTAACCACTGCCAGTGTGTCTCATTGTTACTCACTGACCACTCCCAGTGTGATACACAGTTACTCACTGATCACTTCCTGTGTGACTCATTGTTACTCACTGCCCACTCCCTGTGTGACACAGGGTCACTCCCTGCCCACTCCCTGTGTGACACACGGTCATGCACTGCCCACTCCCTGAGTTACATACATTCACTCACTGACCACTCCCTTGTGAAACACGGTCACTCACTGCCTGCTCCCTGTGTGACACATGGTTACTCACTTACCACTCCCTGTGTGACACACGGTCATTCACTGACCATTCGCTGTGTGACACACGGACACTCACTGACCACTCCCTCTGTGACACACGGACACTTACTGACCACTCCCTGTGTTACGCACGGTCTTTCCCTGACAACTCCCAGTGTGACACATGGTCACTCCCTGACCACTCCCAGTGTGACACATGGTCACTCACTGACTAATCCCAGTGTGATACACGGTCACTCAGTTACCACTCCCTGTGTGACACACGGTCACTCATTGCCCACTCCCTGTGTGACACACGGACACACACTGACCAGTCCCTCAGTTACACACGGTCACTCCCTGACCACTCCCAGTGTGACACATGGTCACTCCCTAACCACTCCCAGTGTGACACATGGTCTCTCACTGACCACCCCAGTGTGATACATGCTCACTCACTGACCGCTCCCTCTGTGACACACGGTCACTCTGACCACTCCCTGTTTGACACACCGTCGCTCACTGACCACTCCCAGTGTGACACACACTGTCTCACTGCCCACTCCCGGTGTGACATAGGGTCACGCACTGCCCTCTCCCAGTGTGACACACGGTCACTCACTTCCCACTCCCTGTGTGACACATGTTCACTCACTTCCCACTCCCTTTGTGACACAGGGTTACTCACCGACCACTCCCGGTGTGACACAGGGTCACTCACTTCCCACTCCCTGTGTGACACATGTTCACTCACTGCCCACTCCCTGTGTGACACACGGTCACTCACTGCCCACTCCCTGTGTGACACACGGTCACTAACTGCCCAATCCCTGTGTGACACGTGGTCACTCACTGACCACTCCCAGCATGACATATGGTAACTCACTGACCGGTTACTGTGTAACATATTGTTGCTCACTGACCACTCCCTGTGTGACACACGTTCACTGACTGACCACTTCCTGTGTGACACATTGCTACTCACTGACCACTCCCTGTGTGACACACGCTCACTAACTGTCCATTCTCTGTGTCACACGTGGTCACTCAATTACCACTTTGTGTGACACGTCGTCACTCACTGACCACTTCCTGTGTCACACTTTGATGCTCACTGACCACTCCCTGTGTGACACACGGCAACTCACTGACCACTGCCTGTATGAAACATCTGTCATTCACTGACCACTCCCTGTGTGACACGTTGTGACTCACTGATCACTTCCTGTGTGACTCATTGTTACTGACTGACCACTCCCTGTGTGACACACGGTCACTCACTGCCCACTCCCTGTGTGACACAGGGTCACTCACTGCCCACTCCCTCTGTGACACACGGTCACTCACTGCCCTCTCCCTGTGTGACACAGGCTCACTCACTGCCCTCTCCCTCTGTCACACACGGTCACTCACTTCCCACTCCCTGTGTGACACACGGTCACTCACTGTCCACTCCCTGTGTGACACACAGACACTCACTGCCCACTCCCTGTGTGACACTGGTGACTCATTGATCACTCCCTGTGTGTCAGAATGTCACTCATTGACCACTCCCTGTGTGCCACACCGTATTCACTGCCCACTCCCTGTGTGACATACATTCACTCACTTACCACTACCTGTGTGACACACAGTCACTCACTGCCTACTCCCTGTGTGACACATTGTCACTCACTGACCACTCCCTGTGTGACACACGGTCACTCACTGATCACTTCCTGTGTGACTCATTGTTACTCACTGCCCACTCCCTGCGTGACACAGGGTCACTCACTGCCCACTCCCTTTGAGACACAGGGTCACTCACTGCCCACTCCCTTGTGACACAGGGTCACTCACTGCCCACTGCCTGTGTTACACAGGGTCACTCACTGCCAGCTCCCAATGTGACATAGGCTCACTCAGTGACCACTCTCTGTGTGACACAGGGTCACTCACTGCCCACTCCCTGTGTGACACACGGTCACTCACTGCCCTCTCCCTGTGTGACACAGGGTCACTCACTGTCCTCTCCCTGTGTCTCACACGGTCACTCACCTCCCACTAACTGTGTGACACACGGTCACTCACTGTCCACTCCCTGTGTGACACCCAGACACTCACTGCCCACTCCCTGTGTGACACATGGTGACTCACTGACCACTCCTTGTGTGTCAGAAGGTCACTCATTGACCACTCCGTGTGTGACACATGGTCATTCACTGCCCACTCCCTGTGTGACATACATTCACTCATTGACCACTCCCTGTGTGACACACGGTCACTCACTGCCTACTCCCTGTGTGACACACGGTCACTCTGACAACTCCCTGTGTGACACACGGTCACACACTGATCACTTCCTGTGTGACTCATTGTTACTCACTGCCCTCTCCCTGTGTGACACAGGGTCACTCACTGCCAACTCCCAATGTGACATAGGGTCACTCAGTGACCACTCCCTGTGTGACACACGGTCACTCACGTTCCAATTCCTGTGTGACAAATGGTCACTCTGACCAATCCCTGTTTGACACACTGCCACTCACTGACCACTCCCAGTGTGAAACACACTGTCTCTCACTGACCACTGTCAGCGTGACATATGGTCACACACTGACCACACCCAGCGTGACACGGTCACTAACTGACCGCTGCCAGCATGACAATTGGTCACTCACTGACTACTCCTTGTGTGACACACGGTCACTAACTGACCACTCCCAGTGTGACACACGTTCACTCACCGACCACTCCCAGTGTGAAACACGATCACTCACTGACCACTCCCATTGTGACACACGGTCACTCATTGACCACTTCCTGTGTGAGACATTGTTACTCACTGACCACTCCCTGTGTGACACACGTTCACTCACTGACCACTCTCTATGTGACACATGGTCACTCACTGACCACTTACTGTGTGACACGTCGTCACTCGCTGACCTCTACCTGTGTGACTCATTATTAATCACTGATCACTCCCAGAGTGACACGCAGTCACTCACTGACCACTGCCAGTGTGACTCATTGTTATTCACTGACCACTCCCAGTGTGACAGACGGTCAATCACGGACGACTTCCTGTGTGACTCATTGTTACTCACTGACCACTCCCACTGTGACACAGTGGCACTCACTAACCACTCCCTGTGTGACACAGGATCACTCAATGCCCACTCCCTGTGTGACACAGAGTCACTCACTGCCTACTCCCTGTGTGACTCATTGTTACTCTCTGCCCACTCCCTGTGTGACACAGGGTCACTCACTGCCTACTCCCTGTGTGACACACGGTCACTCACTGACCAATGCCTGTATGACACATCTCTCATTCACTGACCACTTCCTGTGTGACACGTTGTCACACACTGATCACTTCCTGTGTGACTCATTGTTACTGACTGACCACTCCCAGAGTGCCACAGGGTCAATCACTGACCACTACATGTCAGGCACTTCTGTCATTCACTGCCCACTTTCTGTGTGACACAGGGTCACTCACTGCCCACTCCCTGTGTGACACAGGGTCACTCACTGCCCTCTCCCTGTGTGACACAGAGTCACTCACTGCCCACTCCCTGTGTTACACACGGTCACTCACTTCCCACTCACTGTGTGATGCGCGTTCACTCACTGCCAACTCCCTGTGTGACAAACGGTCACCCACTACCCACTCTCTGTGTGACACATTGTTACTCAATGACCACTCACAGTGTGACTCACGGTCACTCACTAACCACTTCATGTGTGACACGTGTTCACTCACTGACCACTTCCTGTGTGACTCATTGTTACTGACTGATCACTCCCAGAGTGACACGCAGTCACTCACTAACCACTGCCATTGTGTCTCATTGTTACTCACTGACCACTCCCAGTGTGACACACAGTTACTCACTGATCACTTCCTGTGTGACTCATTGTTACTCACTGCCCACTCCCTGTGTGACACAGGGTCACTCCCTGCCCACTTCCTGTGTGACACACGGTCATTCACTGCCCACTCCCTGTGTGACATACATTCACTCACTGACCACTCACTGTGTGACACACGGTCACTCACTGCCTGCTCCCTGTGTGACATATGGTTACTCACTTACAACTCCCTGTGTGACACACGGTCATTCACTGACCACTCGCTGTGTGACACACGGACACTCACTGACAACTCCCTCTCTGACACACGGACACTTACTGACCACTCCCTGTGTTACACACGGTCACTCCCTGAGCACTCCCAGTGTAACACATGGTCACTCCGTAACCACTCCCAGTGTGACACATGGTCTCTCACTGACCACCCCAGTGTGATACATGCTCACTTACTGACCGCTCCCTGTGTGACACACGGTCACTCTGACCACTCCCTGTTTGATACGCAGTCACTCACTGACCACTCCCAATGTGACACACAATGTCTCTCACTGCCCACTCCCGGTGTGACATAGGGTCACTCACTGCCCTCGCACAATGTGACACACGGTCACTCACTTCCCACTCCCTGTGTGACACATGTTCACTCACTGCCCACTCCCTGTGTGACACACGGTCACCCACTGCCCACTCCCTTTGTGATACACGGTCACTCACTGCCCAATCCCTGTGTGACACATGGTCACTCACTGACCACTCCCAGCATGACATATGGTAACTCACTGACCACTTACTGTGTAACATATTGTTGCTCACTGACCATTCCCTGTGTGACACACGTTAACTCACTGACCACTTCCTGTGTGACACACGCTACCTAACTGTCCATTCTCTGTGTCACATGTGGTCACTCAATTACCACTTAGTGTGTGACACGTTGTCACTCACTGACCACTTCCTGTGTCACTCTTTGATGCTCACTGACCACTCCCTGTGTGACACACGGTCACTCACTGACCACTGCCTGTATGAAACATCTGTCATTCACTGACCACTCCCTGTGTGACACGTTGTGACTCACTGATCACTTCCTGTGTGACTCATTGTTACTGACTGACCACTCCCTGTGTGACACAGGGTCACTCACTGGCCACTCCCTGTGTGACACAGGGTCACTCACTGCCCTCTCCCTGTGTGACACAGGGTCACTCACTGCCCTCTCCCTCTGTCACACACGGTCACTCACTTCCCACTCCCTGTGTGACACACGGTCACTCACTGTCCACTCCCAGTGTGACACACAGACACTCACTGCCCACTCCCAGTGTGACAACTGGTGACTCACTGATCACTCCCTGAGTGTCAGAATGTCACTCATTGACCACTCCCTGTGTGACACACGCTCATTCACTGCCCACTCCCTGTGTGACATACATTCACTCACTGACCAATACCTGTGTGACACATGGTCTCTCACTGCCAACTCCCTGTGTGACACATAGTCACTCACTGACCACTCCCTGTGTGACACACGGTCACTCACTGATCACTTCCTGTGTGACTCATTGTTACTCACTGCCCACTCCCTGTGTGACACAGGGTCACTCACTGCCCACTCCCTTTGTGAGACAGGATCACTCACTGCCCACTCCCTGTGTGACACAGGGTCACTCACTGTCCTCTCCCTGAGTGACACAGGGTCACTCACTGCCCACTCCCTGTATTACACAGGGTCACTCACTGCCAACTCCCAATGTGACATAGGGTCACTCAGTGACCACTCCCTGTGTGATACAGGGTCACTCACTGCCCACTCCCTGTGTGACACACGGTCACTCACTGCCCTCTCCCTGTGTGACACAGGGTCACTCACTGTCCTCTCCCTGTGTCACACACGGTCACTCACTTCCCACTACCTGTGTGACACACGGTCACTCACTGTCCACTCCCTGTGTGACACACAGACACGCACTCCCTTCTCCCTGTGTGACACATGGTGACTCACTGACCACTCCCTGTGTGTCAGAAGGTCACTCATTGACCACTCCGTGTGTGACACACGGTCATTCACTGCCCACTCCCTGTGTGACATACATTCACTCATTGACCACTCCCTGTGTGGCACACGGTCACTGACTGCCTACTCCCTGTGTGACACACGGTCACTCTGACCACTCCCTGTGTGACACACGGTCGCACACTGATCACTTCCTGTGTGACTCATTGTTACTCACTGCCCTCTCCCTGTGTGACACAGGATCACTCACTGCCAACTCCCAATGTGACATAGGGTCACTCAGTGACCACTCCCTTTGTGACACGGTCACTCACGTTCCAATTCCTGTGTGACAAATGGTCACTCTGACCACTCCCTGTTTGACACACTGCCACTCAATGACCACTCCCAGTGTGACACACACTGTCTCTCACTGACCACTGCCAGTGTGACATACGGTCACACACTGACCACATCCAGCGTGACATGGTCACTCACTGACCACTGCCAGCGTGACAAATGGTCACTCACTGACTACTCCCTGTGTGACACACGGTCACTAACTGACCACTCCCAGTGTGACACACGTTCACTCACCGACCACTCCCAGTGTGACACACGGTCACTCACTGACCACTTCCTGTGTGAGACATTGTTACTCACTGACCACTCCTGTGTGACACGTCGTCACTCGCTGACCACTTCCTGTGTGACTCATTATTAATCACTGATCACTCCCAGAGTGACACACAGTCACTCACTGTCCACTGCCAGTGTGACTCATTGTTATTCACTGACCACTCCCAGTGTGACAGACGGTCAATCACGGACCACTTCCTGTGTGACTCATTGTTACTCACTGACCACTCCCTCTGTGACACAGTGGCACTCACTAACCACTCCCTGTGTGACACAGGATCACTCATTGCCCACTCCCTGTGTGACACAGGGTCACTCACTGCCTACTCCCTGTGTGACACACGGTCACTCACTGACCACTGCCTGTATGACACATCTCTCATTCACTGACCACTTCCTGTGTGACAGGTTCTCACACACTGATCACTTCCTGTGTGACTCATTGTTACTGACTGATCACTCCCAGAGTGACACGCAGTCACTCACTAACCGCTGCCAGTGTGTCTCATTGTTACTCACTGACCACTCCCAGTGTGACACACAGTTACTCACTGATCACTTCCTGTGTGACTCATTGTTACTCACTGCCCACTCCCTGTGTGACACAGGGTCATTCACTGCCCACTCCCTGTGTGACATACATTCACTCACTGACCACTACCTGTGTGACACACGGTCACTCACTGACCACTCCCTGTGTGACACACGGTCACTCACTGATCACTTCCTGTGTGACTCATTGTTACTCACTGCCCTCTCCCTGTGTGACACAGGATCACTCACTGCCCACTCCCTTTGTGACACAGGGTCACTCACTGCCCACTCACTGTGTGACACAGGGTCACTCACTGTCCTCTCCCTGAGTGACACAGGGTCACTCACTGCCCACTCCCTGTGTTACACAGGGTCACTCATTGCCAACTCCCAATGTGACATAGGGTCACTCAGTGACCACTCCCTGTGTGACACAGCTTCACTCACTGCCCTCTCCCTGTGTGACACAGGGTCACTCATTGTCCTCTCCCTGTGTCATACACGGTCACTCACTTCCCACTACCTGTGTGACACTCGGTCACTCACTGTCCACTCCCTGTGTGACACACAGAGACTCACTGCCCACTCCCTGTGTGACACATGGTGACTCACTGACCACTCCCTGTGTGTCAGAAGGTCACTCATTGACCACTCCCTCTGTGACACACGGTCACTCACTGCCTACTCCCAGTGTGACACACGGTCACACACTGATCACTTTCTGTGTGACTCATTGTTACTCACTGCCCTCTCCCTGTTTGACACAGGGTCACTCACTGCCAACTCCCAATGTGACATAGGGTCACTCAGTGACCACTCCCTGTGTGACACACGGTCACTTACGTTCCAATTCCTGTGTGACAAATGGTCACTCTGACCACTCCCTGTTTGACACACTGCCACTCACTGACCAGTCCCAGTGTGACACACACTGTCTCTCACTGACCATTGCCAACGTGACATACGGTCACACACTGACCACACCCAGCGTGATACAGTCACTCACTGACCACTGCCAGCGTGACAAATGGTCACTCACTGACTACTCCCTGTGTGACACACGGTCATTAACTGACCACTCCCAGTGTGACACACGTTCACTCACTGACCACTCCCAGTGTGACACACGATCACTCACTGACCACTCCCATTGTGACACACGGTCACTCACTGACCACTCTCTGTGTGACACATGGTCACTCAATGACCATTTCCTGTGTGAGACATTGTTAGTCACTGACCACACCCTGTGTGACACACGCTCACTCACTGACCACTCTCTGTGTGACACATGGTCACTCACTGACCACTTACTGTGTGACACGTCGTCACTCGCTGACCACTTCCTGTTTGACTCATTATTACTCACTGATCACTCCCAGAGTGACACGCAGTCACTCACTGACCACTGCCAGTGTGACTCATTGATATTCACTGACCACTCCCAGTGTGACAGACGGTCAATCACGGACCACTTCCTGTGTGACTCATTGTTACTCACTGACCACTCCCTGTGTGACACAGTGTCATTCACTAACCACTCCCTGTGTGACACAGGATCACTCACTGCCCACTCGCTGTGTGACACAGGGTCACTCACTGCCTACTCCCTGTGTGACACATCACTCATTCACTGACCACTTCCTGTGTGACACGTTGTCACACACTGATCACTTCCTGTGTGACTCATTGTTACTGACTGACCACTCCCAGAGTGGCACAGGGTCAATCACTGACCACTGCATGTCTGACACATCCGTCATTCACTGCCTACTCCCTGTGTGACACAGGGTCACTCACTGCCTTCTCCCTGTGTGACACAGGGTCACTCACTGCCCTCTCCCTGTGTGACACACGGTCACTCACTTCCCACTCACTGTGTGATGCACGTTCACTCACTGCCCACTCCCTGTGTGACAAACGGTCACCCACTACCCACTCTCTGTGTGACACATTGTTACTCAATGACCACTCGCAGTGTGACTCACGGTCACTCACTAACCACTTCATGTGTGACACATGTTCACTCACTGACCACTTCCTGTGTGACTCATTGTTACTGACTGATCACTCCCAGAGTGACACGCAGTCACTCACTAACCACTGCCAGTGTGTCTCATTGTTACTCACTGACCACTCCCAGTGTGACACACACTGTCTCTCACTGACCACTGTCAGCGTGACATACGGTCACACACTGACCACACCCAGTGTGACACGGTCACTCACTGACCGCTGCCAGCGTGACAAATGGTCACTCACTGACTACTCCCTGTGTGACACACGGTCACTAACTGAACACTCCCAGTGTGACACACGTTCACTCACTGACCACTCCCAGTGTGACACACGATCACTCACTGACCACTCCCATTGTGACACATGGTCACTCACTGACCACTTCCTGTGTGAGACATTGTTACTCACTGACCACTCCCTGTGTGACACACGCTCACTCACTGACCACTTACTGTGTGACACGTCGTCACTCGCTGACCACTTCCTGTGTGACTCATTATTACTCACTGATCACTCCCAGAGTGACACGCAGTCACTCACTGACCACTGCCAGTGTGACTCATTGTTATTCACTGACAACTCCCAGTGTGACAGACGGTCAATCACGGACCACTTCCTGTGTGACTCATTGTTACTCACTGACCACTCACTGTGTGACACAGTGTCACTCAGTAACCACTCCCTGTGTGACACAGGATCACTCACTGGCCACTCCCTGTGTGACACAGGGTCACTCACTGCCTACTCCCTGTGTGACACAGGGTCACTCACTAACCATTTCATGTGTGACACGTGTTCACTCACTGACCACTTCCTGTGTGACTCATTGTTACTGACTGATCACTCCCAGAGTGACACACAGTTACTCACTGATCCCTTCCTGTGTGACTCATTGTTACTCACTGCCCACTCCCTGTGTGACACAGGGTCACTCACTGCCCACTCCCTGTGTGACACAGGATCACTCACTGCCCACTCCCTGTGTGACACAGGGTCACTCACTGCCTACTCCCTGTGTGACACACGGTCACTCACTGACCTCTGCCTGTATGACACATCTCTCATTCACTGACCACTTCCTGTGTGACACGTTGTCACACACTGATCACTTCCTGTGTGACTCATTGTTACTGACTGACCACTCCCAGAGTGGCACAGGGTCAATCACTGACCACTGCATGTCTGACACATCCGTCATTCACTGCCCACTCCCTGTGTGACACAGGGTCACTCAGTGCCTTCTCCCTGTGTGACACAGGGTCACTCACTGCCCTCTCCCTGTGTGACACAGAGTCACTCACTGCCCACTCCCTGTGTGACACACGGTCACTGACTTCCCACTCACTGTGTGATGCACGATCACTCACTGCCCACTCCCTGTGTGACAAACGGTCACCCACTACCCACTCTCTGTGTGACACATTGTTACTCAATGACCACTCGCAGGTTGACTCACGGTGACTCACTAACCACTTCATGTGTGACACGTGTTCAATCACTGACCACTTCCTGTGTGACTCATTGTTACTGACTGATCACTCCCAGTGTGACACGCAGTTACTCACTGATCCCTTCCTGTGTGACTCATTGTTACTCACTGCCCACTCCCTGTGTTACACAGGGTCACTCACTGCCCACTCCCTGTGTGACACATGATGACTCACTGACCACTCCCTGTGTGTCAGAAGGTCACTCATTGACCACTCCCTGTGTGACACACGGTCATTCACTGCCCACTCCCTGTGTGACATACATTCACTCACTGACCACTCCCTGTGTGACACACGGTCATTCGCTGACCACTCGCTCTGTGACACACGGACACTCACTGACCACTCCCTCTGTGACACACGGACACTTACTGACCACTCCCTGTGTTACACACGGTCACTCCCTGACCGCTCCCAGTGTGACACATGGTCACTCCCTGACCACTCGCAATGTGACACATGGTCACTCACTGACCAAAACCAGTGTGATACACGGTCACTCAGTGACCACTCCCTGTGTGACACACGGTCACTCATTGCCCACTCCCTGTGTGACACACAGACACACACTGACCACTCCCTCAGTTACACACGGTCACTCCCTGACCACTCCCAGTGTGAAACATGGTCACTCCCTGACCACTCCCAGTGTGACACATGGTCTCTCACTGACCACCCCAGTGTGATACATGCTCACTCACTGACCGCTCCCTGTGTGACACACGGTCACTCTGACCACTCCCTGTTTGACACACCGTCACTCATTGACCACTCCCAGTGTGACACACACTGTCTCTCACTGCCCACTCCCGGTGTGACATCGGGTCACGCACTGCCCACTCCCAGTGTGACACACGGTCACTCACTTCCCACTCCCTGTGTGACACATGTTCACTCACTGCCCACTCCCTGTGTGACACAGGGTTACTCACCGACCACTCCCGGTGTGACACAGGGTCTCTCACGTCCCACTCCCTGTGTGACACATGTTCACTCACTGCCCACTCCCTGTGTGACACACGTTCACTCACTGCCCACTCCCTGTGTGACACATGGTCACTCACTGCCTAATCCCTGTGTGACACATGGTCACTCACTGACCACTCCCAGCATGACATATGGTAACTCACTGACCAGTTACTGTGTAACATATTGTTGCTCACTGACCACTCCCTGTGTGACACACGTTCACTCACTGACCACTTCCTGTGTGACACATTGCTACTCACTGACCACTCCCTGTGTGACACACGCTCACTAACTGTCCATTCTCTGTGTCACACGTGGTCACTCAATTACCACTTAGTGTTTGACACGTCTTCACTCACTGACCACTTCCTGTGTCACTCTTTGATGCTCACTGACCACTCCCTGTGTGACACACGGTCACTCACTGCCCACTGCCTGTATGAAACATCTGTCATTCACTGACCACTCCCTGTGTGACACGTTGTGACGGACTGATCACTTCCTGTGTGACTCATTGTTACTGACTGACCACCCCCTGTGTGACACACGGTCACTCACTGCCCACTCCCTGTGTGACACAGGGTCACTCACTGCCCACACGCTGTGTGACAAATGGTCACTCACTGCCCTCTCCCTGTGTGACACAGGGTCACTCACTGTCCTCTCCCTGTGTCACACACGGTCACTCACTTCCCACTACCTGTGTGACACTCGGTCACTCACTGTCCACTCCCTGTGTGACACACAGACACTCACTGCCCACTCCCTGTGTGACACATGGTGACTCACTGACCACTCCCTGTGTCTCAGAAGGTCACTCATTGACCACTCCCTTTGTGACACACGGTCATTCACTGCCCACTCCCTGTGTGACATACATTCACTCATTGAACACTCCCTGTGTGACAAACGGTCACTCACTGCCTACTCCCTGTGTGACACACGGTCACTCTGACAACTCCTGGTGTGACACACGGTCACTCACTGATCACTTCCTGTGTGACTCATTGTTACTCACTGCCCAATCCCTGTGTGACACAGGGTCACTCACTGCCCACTCTCTTTGTGACACAGGGTCACTCACTGTCCACTCCCTGTGTGACAAAGGGTCACTCACTGCCCACTCCCTGTGTTACACAGGGTCACTCACTGCCAACTCCCAGTGTGACAAAGGGTCACTCAGTGACCACTCCCTGTGTGACACACGGTCACTCACGTTCCACTTCCTGTGTGACAAATGGTCACTCTGACCACTCCCTGTTTGACACATTGTCACTCACTGACCACTCCCAGTGTGACACACACTGTCTCTCACTGATGACTGCCAGCATGTCATACGGTCACTCACTGACCACACCCAGCGTGACACGGTCACTCACTGACCACTGCCAGCGTGACAAATGGTCACTCACTGACTACTCCCTGTGTGACACACGGTCACTAACTTACCAATCCCAGTGTGACACACGGTCACTCACTGACCACTCCCAGTGTGACACACGATCACTCACTGACCACTCCCATTGTGACACATGGTCACTCACTGACCACTTCCTGTGTGAGACATTGTTACTCACTGACCACTCCCTGTGTGACACACGCTCACTCACTGACCACTCTCTGTGTGACACATGGTCAATCACTGACCACTTACTGTGTGACACATCGTCACTCACTGACCACTTCCTGTGTGACTCATTATTACTCACTGATCACTCCCAGAGTGACACGCAGTCACTCACTGACCACTGCCAGTGTGACTCATTGTTATTCACTTACCACTCCCAGTGTGACAGACGGTCAATCACGGACCACTTAGTGTGTGACTCATTGTTACTCACTGACCACTCCCTGTGTGACACAGGATCACTCACTGCCCACTCGCTGTGTGACACACGGTCACTCACTGACCACTGCCTGTATGACACATCTCTCATTCACTGACCACTCCCTGTGTGACACAGGGTCACTCTCTGCCTACTCCCTGTGTGGCACACGGTCACTCACTGACCACTGCCTGTATGACACATCTCTCATTCACTGACCACTCCCTGTGTGACACGTTGTCACTCACTGATCAATTCCTGTGTGACTCATTGTTACTGACTGAACACTCCCAGATTGGCACAGGGTCACTCACTGCCCTCTCCCTCTGTCACACACGGTCACTCACTTCCCACACCCTGTGTGACACACAGACACTCACTGCCCACTCCCTGTGTGACTCATGGTGACTCACTGATCACTCCCTGTGTGTCAGAATGTCACTCATTGACCACTTCCTGTGTGACACACCGTCATTCACTGCCCACTCCCTGTGTGACATACATTCACTCACTGACTACTACCTGTGTGACACACGGTCACTCACTGCCTACTCCCTGTGTGACACATAGTCAATCACTGACCAATCCCTGTGTGACACACAGTCACTCACTGATCACTTCCTGTGTGACTCATTGTTACTTACTGCCCACTCCCTGTGTGACACAAGGTCACTCACTGCCAACTCCCTTTGTGACACAGGGTCACTCACTGCCGACTCGCTGTGTGACACAGGGTCACTCACTGTCCTCTCCCTGAGTGACACAGCGTCACTCACTGCCCACTCCCTGTGTTACACAGGGTCACTCACTGCCAACTCCCAATGTGACATAGGGTCACTCAGTGAACACTCCCTGTGTGACACACAGTCACTCACGTTCCACTTCCTTTGTGACAAATGGTCACTCAGACCACTCCCTGTTTGACACACAGTCACTCACTGACCACTCCCAGTGTGACACACACTGTCTCTCACTGACCGCTTCCACCGTGACATACGGTCACTCACTGACCACACCCAATGTGACACGGTCACTCACTGACCACTGCCAGCATGACAAATGGTCACTCATTGACTACTCCCTGTGTGACACACGGTCACTTACTGACCAATCCCAGTGTGACACACGGACACTCACTGACCACTCCCAGTGTGATACACGATCACTCACTGACCACTCCCATTTTGACACACGGTCACTCACTGACCACTTCCTGTGTGAGACATTGTTACTCACTGACAACTCCCTGTGTGACACACGCTCACTCACTGACCACTCTCTGTGTGACACGGCGTCACTCACTGACCACTTCCTGTGTGACTCATTATTACTCACTGATCACTCCCAGAGTGACACGCAGTCACTCACTGACCACTGCCAGTGTGACTCATTGTTATTCACTGACCACTCCCAGTGTGACAGACGGTCAATCATGGACCACTTCCTGTGTGACTCATTGTTACTCACTGACCACTCCCTGTGTGACACAGTGTCGCTCACCAACAACTCCCTGTGTGACACAGGATCACTCACTGCCCACTCCCTGTGTGACACAGGGTCACTCACTGCCTACTCCCTGTGTGACACACAGTCACTCACTGACCACTGCCTGTATGACACATCTCTCATTCACTGACCACTTCCTGTGTGACACGATGTCACACACTGATCACTTCCTGTGTGACTCATTGTTACTGAATGACCACTCCCAGAGTGGCACAGGGTCAATCACTGACCACTGCATGTCTGACACATCCGTCATTCACTGCCCACTCCCTGTGTGACACAGGGTCACTCACTGCCTTCTCCCTGTGTGACACAGGGTCACTCACTGCCCTCTCCCTGTGTGACACAGAGTCACTCACTGCCCACTCCCTGTGTGACACACGGTCACTCACTTCCCACTCACTGTGTGATGCACGTTCACTCACTGCCCACTCCCTGTGTGACACACGGTCACTCACTGCCTACTCCCTGTGTGACACACGGTCACACACTGATCACTTCCTGTGTGACTCATTGTTACTCACTGCCCTCTCCCTGTGTGACACAGGGTCACTCACTGCCAACTCCCAATGTGACATAGGGTCACTCAGTGACCACTCCCTGTGTGACACACGGGCACTCACTTTCCAATTCCTGTGTGAAAAATGGTCACTCTGACCACTCCCTGTTTGACACACTGCCACTCACTGACCACTCCCAGTGTGACACACACTGTCCCTCACTGACCACTTCCAGTGTGACATACGGTCACACACTGACCACACCCAGCGTGACACGGTCACTCACTAACCGCTGCCAGCGTGACAAATGGTCACTCACTGACTACTCCCTGTGTGACACACGGTCACTAACTGACCATTCCCAGTGTGACACACGTTCACTCACTGACCACTCCCAGTGTGACACACGATCACTCACTGACCACTCCCATTGTGACACACGGTCACTCACTGACCACTTCCTGTGTGAGACATTGTTACTCACTGACCAGTCCTGTGTGACACACGTTCACTCACTGACCACTCTCTGTGTGACACATGGTCACTCACTGACCACTTACTGTGTGACACGTCGTCACTCGCTGACCACTTCCTGTGTGACTCATTATTACTCACTGATCACTCCCAGAGTGACACGCAGTCACTCACTGACCAATGCCAGTGTGACTCATTGTTATTCACTGACCACTCCCAGTGTGACAGACGGTCAATCATGGACCACTTCCTGTGTGACTCATTGTTACTCACTGAACACTCCATGTGTGACACAGTGTCACTCACTAACCACTCCCTGTGTGACACAGGATCACTCACTGCCCACTCCCTGTGTGACACATGGTGACTCACTGACCACTCCCTGTGTCTCAGAAGGTCACTCATTGACCACTCCCTTTGTGACACACGGTCATTCACTGCCCACTCCCTGTGTGACATACATTCACTCATTGAACACTCCCTGTGTGACAAACGGTCACTCACTGCCTACTCCCTGTGTGACACACGGTCACTCTGACAACTCCTGGTGTGACACACGGTCACTCACTGATCACTTCCTGTGTGACTCATTGTTACTCACTGCCCAATCCCTGTGTGACACAGGGTCACTCACTGCCCACTCTCTTTGTGACACAGGGTCACTCACTGTCCACTCCCTGTGTGACAAAGGGTCACTCACTGCCCACTCCCTGTGTTACACAGGGTCACTCACTGCCAACTCCCAGTGTGACAAAGGGTCACTCAGTGACCACTCCCTGTGTGACACACGGTCACTCACGTTCCACTTCCTGTGTGACAAATGGTCACTCTGACCACTCCCTGTTTGACACATTGTCACTCACTGACCACTCCCAGTGTGACACACACTGTCTCTCACTGATGACTGCCAGCATGTCATACGGTCACTCACTGACCACACCCAGCGTGACACGGTCACTCACTGACCACTGCCAGCGTGACAAATGGTCACTCACTGACTACTCCCTGTGTGACACACGGTCACTAACTTACCAATCCCAGTGTGACACACGGTCACTCACTGACCACTCCCAGTGTGACACACGATCACTCACTGACCACTCCCAGTGTGACACACGATCACTCACTGACCACTCCCATTGTGACACACGGTCACTCACTGACCACTCTCTGTGTGACACATGGTCACTCAATGACCATTTCCTGTGTGAGACATTGTTAGTCACTGACCACACCCTGTGTGACACACGCTCACTCACTGACCACTCTCTGTGTGACACATGGTCACTCACTGACCACTTACTGTGTGACACGTCGTCACTCGCTGACCACTTCCTGTTTGACTCATTATTACTCACTGATCACTCCCAGAGTGACACGCAGTCACTCACTGACCACTGCCAGTGTGACTCATTGATATTCACTGACCACTCCCAGTGTGACAGACGGTCAATCACGGACCACTTCCTGTGTGACTCATTGTTACTCACTGACCACTCCCTGTGTGACACAGTGTCATTCACTAACCACTCCCTGTGTGACACAGGATCACTCACTGCCCACTCGCTGTGTGACACAGGGTCACTCACTGCCTACTCCCTGTGTGACACATCACTCATTCACTGACCACTTCCTGTGTGACACGTTGTCACACACTGATCACTTCCTGTGTGACTCATTGTTACTGACTGACCACTCCCAGAGTGGCACAGGGTCAATCACTGACCACTGCATGTCTGACACATCCGTCATTCACTGCCTACTCCCTGTGTGACACAGGGTCACTCACTGCCTTCTCCCTGTGTGACACAGGGTCACTCACTGCCCTCTCCCTGTGTGACACACGGTCACTCACTTCCCACTCACTGTGTGATGCACGTTCACTCACTGCCCACTCCCTGTGTGACAAACGGTCACCCACTACCCACTCTCTGTGTGACACATTGTTACTCAATGACCACTCGCAGTGTGACTCACGGTCACTCACTAACCACTTCATGTGTGACACATGTTCACTCACTGACCACTTCCTGTGTGACTCATTGTTACTGACTGATCACTCCCAGAGTGACACGCAGTCACTCACTAACCACTGCCAGTGTGTCTCATTGTTACTCACTGACCACTCCCAGTGTGACACACACTGTCTCTCACTGACCACTGTCAGCGTGACATACGGTCACACACTGACCACACCCAGTGTGACACGGTCACTCACTGACCGCTGCCAGCGTGACAAATGGTCACTCACTGACTACTCCCTGTGTGACACACGGTCACTAACTGAACACTCCCAGTGTGACACACGTTCACTCACTGACCACTCCCAGTGTGACACACGATCACTCACTGACCACTCCCATTGTGACACATGGTCACTCACTGACCACTTCCTGTGTGAGACATTGTTACTCACTGACCACTCCCTGTGTGACACACGCTCACTCACTGACCACTTACTGTGTGACACGTCGTCACTCGCTGACCACTTCCTGTGTGACTCATTATTACTCACTGATCACTCCCAGAGTGACACGCAGTCACTCACTGACCACTGCCAGTGTGACTCATTGTTATTCACTGACAACTCCCAGTGTGACAGACGGTCAATCACGGACCACTTCCTGTGTGACTCATTGTTACTCACTGACCACTCACTGTGTGACACAGTGTCACTCAGTAACCACTCCCTGTGTGACACAGGATCACTCACTGGCCACTCCCTGTGTGACACAGGGTCACTCACTGCCTACTCCCTGTGTGACACAGGGTCACTCACTAACCATTTCATGTGTGACACGTGTTCACTCACTGACCACTTCCTGTGTGACTCATTGTTACTGACTGATCACTCCCAGAGTGACACACAGTTACTCACTGATCCCTTCCTGTGTGACTCATTGTTACTCACTGCCCACTCCCTGTGTGACACAGGGTCACTCACTGCCCACTCCCTGTGTGACACAGGATCACTCACTGCCCACTCCCTGTGTGACACAGGGTCACTCACTGCCTACTCCCTGTGTGACACACGGTCACTCACTGACCTCTGCCTGTATGACACATCTCTCATTCACTGACCACTTCCTGTGTGACACGTTGTCACACACTGATCACTTCCTGTGTGACTCATTGTTACTGACTGACCACTCCCAGAGTGGCACAGGGTCAATCACTGACCACTGCATGTCTGACACATCCGTCATTCACTGCCCACTCCCTGTGTGACACAGGGTCACTCAGTGCCTTCTCCCTGTGTGACACAGGGTCACTCACTGCCCTCTCCCTGTGTGACACAGAGTCACTCACTGCCCACTCCCTGTGTGACACACGGTCACTGACTTCCCACTCACTGTGTGATGCACGATCACTCACTGCCCACTCCCTGTGTGACAAACGGTCACCCACTACCCACTCTCTGTGTGACACATTGTTACTCAATGACCACTCGCAGGTTGACTCACGGTGACTCACTAACCACTTCATGTGTGACACGTGTTCAATCACTGACCACTTCCTGTGTGACTCATTGTTACTGACTGATCACTCCCAGTGTGACACGCAGTTACTCACTGATCCCTTCCTGTGTGACTCATTGTTACTCACTGCCCACTCCCTGTGTTACACAGGGTCACTCACTGCCCACTCCCTGTGTGACACATGATGACTCACTGACCACTCCCTGTGTGTCAGAAGGTCACTCATTGACCACTCCCTGTGTGACACACGGTCATTCACTGCCCACTCCCTGTGTGACATACATTCACTCACTGACCACTCCCTGTGTGACACACGGTCATTCGCTGACCACTCGCTCTGTGACACACGGACACTCACTGACCACTCCCTCTGTGACACACGGACACTTACTGACCACTCCCTGTGTTACACACGGTCACTCCCTGACCGCTCCCAGTGTGACACATGGTCACTCCCTGACCACTCGCAATGTGACACATGGTCACTCACTGACCAAAACCAGTGTGATACACGGTCACTCAGTGACCACTCCCTGTGTGACACACGGTCACTCATTGCCCACTCCCTGTGTGACACACAGACACACACTGACCACTCCCTCAGTTACACACGGTCACTCCCTGACCACTCCCAGTGTGAAACATGGTCACTCCCTGACCACTCCCAGTGTGACACATGGTCTCTCACTGACCACCCCAGTGTGATACATGCTCACTCACTGACCGCTCCCTGTGTGACACACGGTCACTCTGACCACTCCCTGTTTGACACACCGTCACTCATTGACCACTCCCAGTGTGACACACACTGTCTCTCACTGCCCACTCCCGGTGTGACATCGGGTCACGCACTGCCCACTCCCAGTGTGACACACGGTCACTCACTTCCCACTCCCTGTGTGACACATGTTCACTCACTGCCCACTCCCTGTGTGACACAGGGTTACTCACCGACCACTCCCGGTGTGACACAGGGTCTCTCACGTCCCACTCCCTGTGTGACACATGTTCACTCACTGCCCACTCCCTGTGTGACACACGTTCACTCACTGCCCACTCCCTGTGTGACACATGGTCACTCACTGCCTAATCCCTGTGTGACACATGGTCACTCACTGACCACTCCCAGCATGACATATGGTAACTCACTGACCAGTTACTGTGTAACATATTGTTGCTCACTGACCACTCCCTGTGTGACACACGTTCACTCACTGACCACTTCCTGTGTGACACATTGCTACTCACTGACCACTCCCTGTGTGACACACGCTCACTAACTGTCCATTCTCTGTGTCACACGTGGTCACTCAATTACCACTTAGTGTTTGACACGTCTTCACTCACTGACCACTTCCTGTGTCACTCTTTGATGCTCACTGACCACTCCCTGTGTGACACACGGTCACTCACTGCCCACTGCCTGTATGAAACATCTGTCATTCACTGACCACTCCCTGTGTGACACGTTGTGACGGACTGATCACTTCCTGTGTGACTCATTGTTACTGACTGACCACCCCCTGTGTGACACACGGTCACTCACTGCCCACTCCCTGTGTGACACAGGGTCACTCACTGCCCACACGCTGTGTGACAAATGGTCACTCACTGCCCTCTCCCTGTGTGACACAGGGTCACTCACTGTCCTCTCCCTGTGTCACACACGGTCACTCACTTCCCACTACCTGTGTGACACTCGGTCACTCACTGTCCACTCCCTGTGTGACACACAGACACTCACTGCCCACTCCCTGTGTGACACATGGTGACTCACTGACCACTCCCTGTGTCTCAGAAGGTCACTCATTGACCACTCCCTTTGTGACACACGGTCATTCACTGCCCACTCCCTGTGTGACATACATTCACTCATTGAACACTCCCTGTGTGACAAACGGTCACTCACTGCCTACTCCCTGTGTGACACACGGTCACTCTGACAACTCCTGGTGTGACACACGGTCACTCACTGATCACTTCCTGTGTGACTCATTGTTACTCACTGCCCAATCCCTGTGTGACACAGGGTCACTCACTGCCCACTCTCTTTGTGACACAGGGTCACTCACTGTCCACTCCCTGTGTGACAAAGGGTCACTCACTGCCCACTCCCTGTGTTACACAGGGTCACTCACTGCCAACTCCCAGTGTGACAAAGGGTCACTCAGTGACCACTCCCTGTGTGACACACGGTCACTCACGTTCCACTTCCTGTGTGACAAATGGTCACTCTGACCACTCCCTGTTTGACACATTGTCACTCACTGACCACTCCCAGTGTGACACACACTGTCTCTCACTGATGACTGCCAGCATGTCATACGGTCACTCACTGACCACACCCAGCGTGACACGGTCACTCACTGACCACTGCCAGCGTGACAAATGGTCACTCACTGACTACTCCCTGTGTGACACACGGTCACTAACTTACCAATCCCAGTGTGACACACGGTCACTCACTGACCACTCCCAGTGTGACACACGATCACTCACTGACCACTCCCATTGTGACACATGGTCACTCACTGACCACTTCCTGTGTGAGACATTGTTACTCACTGACCACTCCCTGTGTGACACACGCTCACTCACTGACCACTCTCTGTGTGACACATGGTCAATCACTGACCACTTACTGTGTGACACATCGTCACTCACTGACCACTTCCTGTGTGACTCATTATTACTCACTGATCACTCCCAGAGTGACACGCAGTCACTCACTGACCACTGCCAGTGTGACTCATTGTTATTCACTTACCACTCCCAGTGTGACAGACGGTCAATCACGGACCACTTAGTGTGTGACTCATTGTTACTCACTGACCACTCCCTGTGTGACACAGGATCACTCACTGCCCACTCGCTGTGTGACACACGGTCACTCACTGACCACTGCCTGTATGACACATCTCTCATTCACTGACCACTCCCTGTGTGACACAGGGTCACTCTCTGCCTACTCCCTGTGTGGCACACGGTCACTCACTGACCACTGCCTGTATGACACATCTCTCATTCACTGACCACTCCCTGTGTGACACGTTGTCACTCACTGATCAATTCCTGTGTGACTCATTGTTACTGACTGAACACTCCCAGATTGGCACAGGGTCACTCACTGCCCTCTCCCTCTGTCACACACGGTCACTCACTTCCCACACCCTGTGTGACACACAGACACTCACTGCCCACTCCCTGTGTGACTCATGGTGACTCACTGATCACTCCCTGTGTGTCAGAATGTCACTCATTGACCACTTCCTGTGTGACACACCGTCATTCACTGCCCACTCCCTGTGTGACATACATTCACTCACTGACTACTACCTGTGTGACACACGGTCACTCACTGCCTACTCCCTGTGTGACACATAGTCAATCACTGACCAATCCCTGTGTGACACACAGTCACTCACTGATCACTTCCTGTGTGACTCATTGTTACTTACTGCCCACTCCCTGTGTGACACAAGGTCACTCACTGCCAACTCCCTTTGTGACACAGGGTCACTCACTGCCGACTCGCTGTGTGACACAGGGTCACTCACTGTCCTCTCCCTGAGTGACACAGCGTCACTCACTGCCCACTCCCTGTGTTACACAGGGTCACTCACTGCCAACTCCCAATGTGACATAAGGTCACTCAGTGAACACTCCCTGTGTGACACACAGTCACTCACGTTCCACTTCCTTTGTGACAAATGGTCACTCAGACCACTCCCTGTTTGACACACAGTCACTCACTGACCACTCCCAGTGTGACACACACTGTCTCTCACTGACCGCTTCCACCGTGACATACGGTCACTCACTGACCACACCCAATGTGACACGGTCACTCACTGACCACTGCCAGCATGACAAATGGTCACTCATTGACTACTCCCTGTGTGACACACGGTCACTTACTGACCAATCCCAGTGTGACACACGGACACTCACTGACCACTCCCAGTGTGATACACGATCACTCACTGACCACTCCCATTTTGACACACGGTCACTCACTGACCACTTCCTGTGTGAGACATTGTTACTCACTGACAACTCCCTGTGTGACACACGCTCACTCACTGACCACTCTCTGTGTGACACGGCGTCACTCACTGACCACTTCCTGTGTGACTCATTATTACTCACTGATCACTCCCAGAGTGACACGCAGTCACTCACTGACCACTGCCAGTGTGACTCATTGTTATTCACTGACCACTCCCAGTGTGACAGACGGTCAATCATGGACCACTTCCTGTGTGACTCATTGTTACTCACTGACCACTCCCTGTGTGACACAGTGTCGCTCACCAACAACTCCCTGTGTGACACAGGATCACTCACTGCCCACTCCCTGTGTGACACAGGGTCACTCACTGCCTACTCCCTGTGTGACACACAGTCACTCACTGACCACTGCCTGTATGACACATCTCTCATTCACTGACCACTTCCTGTGTGACACGTTGTCACACACTGATCACTTCCTGTGTGACTCATTGTTACTGAATGACCACTCCCAGAGTGGCACAGGGTCAATCACTGACCACTGCATGTCTGACACATCCGTCATTCACTGCCCACTCCCTGTGTGACACAGGGTCACTCACTGCCTTCTCCCTGTGTGACACAGGGTCACTCACTGCCCTCTCCCTGTGTGACACAGAGTCACTCACTGCCCACTCCCTGTGTGACACACGGTCACTCACTTCCCACTCACTGTGTGATGCACGTTCACTCACTGCCCACTCCCTGTGTGACACACGGTCACTCACTGCCTACTCCCTGTGTGACACACGGTCACACACTGATCACTTCCTGTGTGACTCATTGTTACTCACTGCCCTCTCCCTGTGTGACACAGGGTCACTCACTGCCAACTCCCAATGTGACATAGGGTCACTCAGTGACCACTCCCTGTGTGACACACGGTCACTCACTTTCCAATTCCTGTGTGAAAAATGGTCACTCTGACCACTCCCTGTTTGACACACTGCCACTCACTGACCACTCCCAGTGTGACACACACTGTCCCTCACTGACCACTTCCAGTGTGACATACGGTCACACACTGACCACACCCAGCGTGACACGGTCACTCACTAACCGCTGCCAGCGTGACAAATGGTCACTCACTGACTACTCCCTGTGTGACACACGGTCACTAACTGACCATTCCCAGTGTGACACACGTTCACTCACTGACCACTCCCAGTGTGACACACGATCACTCACTGACCACTCCCATTGTGACACACGGTCACTCACTGACCACTTCCTGTGTGAGACATTGTTACTCACTGACCAGTCCTGTGTGACACACGTTCACTCACTGACCACTCTCTGTGTGACACATGGTCACTCACTGACCACTTACTGTGTGACACGTCGTCACTCGCTGACCACTTCCTGTGTGACTCATTATTACTCACTGATCACTCCCAGAGTGACACGCAGTCACTCACTGACCAATGCCAGTGTGACTCATTGTTATTCACTGACCACTCCCAGTGTGACAGACGGTCAATCATGGACCATTTCCTGTGTGACTCATTGTTACTAACTGAACACTCCATGTGTGACACAGTGTCACTCACTAACCACTCCCTGTGTGACACAGGATCACTCACTGCCCACTCCCTGTGTGATACAGGGTCACTCACTGCCTACTCCCTGTGTGACACACGGTCACTCACTGACCACTGCCTCTATGACACATCTCTCATTCACTGACCACTTCCTGTGTGACACGTTGTCACACACTGATCACTTCCTGTGTGACTCATTGTTACTGACTGACCACTCCCAGAGTGCCACAGGGTCAATCACTGACCACTGCATGTCTGACACATCCGTCATTCACTGCCCACTACCGGTGTGACATAGGGTCACGCACTGCCCTCTCCCAGTGTGACACACGGTCACTCACTTCCCACTCCCTGTGTGACACATGGTCACTCACTGCCCACTCCCTGTGTGACACAGGGTCACTCACCGAAAACTCCCGGTGTGACATACCGTCACTCACTGCCATCTCCCAGTGTGACACAGGGCCACTCACTTCCCACTCCCTGTGTGACACATGTTCACTCACTGCCCACTCCCTGTGTGACACAAGGTAACTCACTGCCCACTCCCTGTGTGACACACGGTCACTCACTGCCCAATCCCTGTGTGACACACGTTCACTCACTGACCACTTCCTGTGTGACACATTGCTACTCACTGACCACTCCCTGTGTGACACACGCTCACGAACTGTCCATTCTCTGTGTCACATGTGGTCACTCAATTTCCACTTAGTGTGTGACACGTCGTCACTCACTGACCACTTCCTGTGTCACTCTTTGATGCTCACTGACCACTCCCTGTGTGACACACGGTCACTCACTGACCACTGCCTGTATGAAACATCTGTTATTCACTGCCCACTCCCTGTGTGACACAGATTCACTCACTGCCCACTCCCTCTGTGACACACGGTCACTCACTGCCCTCTCCCTGAGTGACACAGGGTCACTCACTGCCCTCTCCCTCTGTCACACAAGGTCACTCACTTCCCACTCCCTGTGTGACACACGGTCACTCACTGTTCACTCCCTGTGTGACACACGGTCAATAACTTACCAATCCCAGTGTTACACACGGTCACTCACTGACCTCTCCCAGTGTGACACACGATCACTCACTGACCACTCCCATTGTGACACACGGTCACTCACTGACCACTTCCTGTGTGAGACATTGTTACTCACTGACCACTCCCTGTGTGACACACGCTCACTCACAGACCACTCTCTGTGTGACACGGCGTCACTCACTGACCACTTCCTGTGTGACTCATTATTACTAACTGATCACTCCCAGAGTGACACGCAGTCACTCGCTGACCACTGCCAGTGTGACTCATTGTTATTCACTGACCACTCCCAGTGTGACAGTCGGTCAATCACGGACCACTTCCTGTGTGACTCATTGTTACTCACTGACCACTCCCTGTGTGACACAGTGTCACTCACCAACCACTCCCTGTGTGACACAGGATCACTCACTGCCCACTCCCTGTGTGACACAGGGTCACTCACTGCCTACTCCCTGTGTGACACACGGTCACTCACTGACCACTGCCTTTATGACACATCTCTCATTCACTGACCACTCCCTGTGTGACACGTTGTCACTCACTGATCACTTCCTGTGTGACTCATTGTTACTGACTGACTGCTCCCAGAGTGGCACAGGGTCACTCACTGACCACTGCATGTCTGACACAATCGTCATTCACTGCCCACTCCCTGTGTGAGACAGGGTTACTCACTGCCCACTCCCTGTGTGACACCGGGTCACTCACTGCCCACTCCCTGTGTGACACAGGGTCACTCACTGCCCTCTCCCTGTGTGACACAGAGTCACTCACTTCCCACTTCCTGTGTGACACATTGTTACTCACTGACCACTCCCTGTGTGACACACAGTCACTCACTCACCACTTCCTGTCTGACACATTGTTACTCACTGCCCTCTCCCTCTGTCACACACGGTCACTCACTTCCCACTCCCTGTGTGACACACAGACACTCACGGCCCACTCCCTGTGTGACACATGGTGACCCACTGATCACTCCCTGAGTGTCAGAATGTCACTCATTGACCACTCCCTGTGTGACACACGGTCATTCAATGCCCACTCCCTGTGTGACATACATTCACTCACTGACCACTACCTGTGTGACACACGGTCACTCACTGCCTACTCCCTGTGTGACACATAGTCACTCACTGACCACTCCCTGTGTGACACACGGTCACTCACTGATCACTTCCTGTGTGACTCATTGTTACTCACTGCCCACTCGCTGTGTGACACGGGGTCACTCACTGCCCACTCCCTTTGTGAGACAGGGTCACTCACTGCCCACTCCCTCTGTGATACAGGGTCTCTCACTGTCCTCTCCCTGAGTGACACAGGGTCAGTCACTGCCCACTCCCTGTGTTACGCAGGGTCACTCACTGCCAACTCCCAATGTGACATAGGGTCACTCAGTTACCAATCCCTGTGTGACACAGGGTCACTCACTGCCCACTCCCTGTTTGACACATGGTCAGTCACTGCCCTCTCCCTCTGTGACACAAGGTCACTCACTGTCCTCTCCCTGTGTCACACACGGTCACTCACTTCCCACTACCTGTGTGACACACGGTCACTCACTGATGACTCCCTGTGTGACACAAAGACATTCACTGTCAACTCCCTGTGTGACACACGGTCATTCACTGCCCACTCCCTGTGTGACATACATTCACTCATTGACCACACCCTGTGTGACACCCAAATCACTCACTGCCTACTCCCTGTGTGACACATAGTCACTCACTTACCACTCTCGGTGTGACACACGGTCACACACTGATCACTTCCTGTGTGACTCATTGTTACTCACTGCCCTCTCCCTGTGTGACACAGGGTCACTCACTGACAACTCCCAATGTGACATAGGGTCACTCGGTGAACACCCACTGTGTGACACACGGTCACTCACGTTCCAATTCCTGTGTGACAAATTGTCACTCTGACCAATCCCTGTTTGACACACTGCCACTCACTGACCAGTCCCAGTGTGACACACATTGTCTCTCACGGACCACTGCCACCGTGACATACAGTCACACACTGACCACACCCAGCGTGACACGGTCACTCACTGACCGCTGCCAGCGTGACAAATGGTCACTCACTGACTACTCCCTGTGTGACACATGGTCACTAACTGACCAATCCCAGTGTGACACATGGTCACTCACTGACCACTCCCAGTGTGACACACGATCACTCACTGACCACTCCCATTGTGACACACGGTCACTCACTGACCATTTCCTGTGTGAGACATTGTTACTCACTGACCACTCCCTGTGTGACACACGCTCACTCACTGACCACTCTCTGTGTGACACATGGTCACTCACTGACCACTTACAGTGTGAAACGTCGTCACTCGCTGACCACTGCCTGTGTGACACATCTCTCATTCACTGACCACTCCCTGTGTGACACGTTGTCACTCACTGATCACTTCCTGTGTGACTTATTGTTACTGACTGAACACTCACAAAGTGGCACAGGGTCACTCACTGCCCTCTCCCTCTGTCACACACGGTCACTCACTTCCCACTCCCTGTGTGACACACGGTCACTCACTCTCCACTCCCTGTGTGACACACAGGCACTCACTGCCAACTCCCTGTGTGACACATGGTGACTCACTGATCACTCCCTGTGTGTCAGAATGTCACTCATTGACCACTCCCTGTGTGACACACGGTCATTCACTGCCCACTCCCTGTGTGACATACATTCACTCACTGACCACTACCTGTGTGACACATGGTCACTCACTGCCTACTCCCTGTGTGACACATAGTCACTCACTGACCACTCCCTGTGTGACACACAGTCACTCACTGATCACTTCCTGTGTGACTCATTGTTACTCACTGCCCACTCCCTGTGTGACACAGGGTCACTCACTGCCCACTCCCTGTGTGACACAGGGTCACTCACTGTCCTCTCCCTGAGTGACACAGGGTCACCCACTGCCCACTCCCTGTGTGACACATTGTTACTCACTGACCACTCCCTGTGTGACACACGGTCACTCACTGACCACTTCATGTGTGACACGTGGTCACTCACTCACCACTTCCTATGTGACTCATTGTTACTGACTGATCACTTCCAGTGTGAGACGCAGTCACTACTGACCACTGCCAGTGTGACTCATTGTTACTCACTGACCACTCCCAGTGTTACACACAGTCAATCACTGATCACTTCCTGTGTGACTCATTGTTACTCACTGCCCTCTCCCTGTGTGACACAGGGTCACTCACTGCCAACTCCCAATGTGACATAGGGTCACTCAGTGAACACTCCCTGTGTGACACACGGTCACTCACGTTCCACTTCCTTTGTGACAAATGGTCACTCTGACCACTCCCTGTTTGACACACAGACACTCACTGCCCACTCCCAGTGTGACACACACTGTCTCTCACTGACCACTTCCACCGTGACATAAGGTCACTCACTGACCACACCCAGCGTGACACGGTCACTCACTGACGACTGCCTGCGTGACAAATGGTCACTCACTGACTACTCCCTGTGTGACACACGGTCACTTACTGACCAATCCCAGTGTGACACACGGTCACTCACTGACCACTCCCATTGTGACACATGGTCACTGACTGACAACTTCCTGTGTGAGACATTGTTACTCACTGACCATTCCCTGTGTGACACACGCTCACTCACTGACCACTCTCTGTGTGACACATGGTCACTCACTGACCACTTACTGTGTGACACAGCGAAACTCACTGACCACTTCCTGTGTGACTCATTATTACTCACTGATCACTCCCAGAGTGACACGCAGTCACTCACTGACCACTGCCAGTGTGACTCATTGTTATTCACTGACCACTCCCAGTGTGGCAGACGGTCAAACACGGACCACTTCCTGTGTGACTCATTGTTACTCACTGACCACTCCCTGTGTGACACAGTGTCACTCACCAACCACTCCCTGTGTGACACAGGATCACTCACTGCCCTCTCCCTGTGTGACACCGGGTCACTCACTGCCCACTCCCTGTGTGACACAGGGTCACTCACTGCCTACTCCCTGTGTGACACACGGTCACTCACTGACCACTGCCTTTATGACACATCTCTCATTCACTGACCACTCCCTGTGTGACACGTTGTCACTCACTGATCACTTCCTGTGTGACTCATTGTTACTGACTGACTGCTCCCAGAGTGGCACAGGGTCACTCACTGACCACTGCATGTCTGACACAATCGTCATTCACTGCCCACTCCCTGTGTGAGACAGGGTTACTCACTGCCCACTCCCTGTGTGACACCGGGTCACTCACTGCCCACTCCCTGTGTGACACAGGGTCACTCACTGCCCTCTCCCTGTGTGACACAGAGTCACTCACTTCCCACTTCCTGTGTGACACATTGTTACTCACTGACCACTCCCTGTGTGACACACAGTCACTCACTCACCACTTCCTTCTGACACATTGTTACTCACTGCCCTCTCCCTCTGTCACACACGGTCACTCACTTCCCACTCCCTGTGTGACACACGGTCACTCACTGTCCACTCCCTGTGTGACACACAGACACTCACTGCCCACTCCCTGTGTGACACATTGTTACTCACTGACCACTCCCTGTGTGACACACGGTCACTCACTGACCACTTCATGTGTGACACGTGGTCACTCACTCACCACTTCCTATGTGACTCATTGTTACTGACTGATCACTTCCAGTGTGAGACGCAGTCACTACTGACCACTGCCAGTGTGACTCATTGTTACTCACTGACCACTCCCAGTGTTACACACAGTCACTCACTGATCACTTCCTGTGTGACTCATTGTTACTCACTGCCCTCTCCCTGTGTGACACAGGGTCACTCACTGCCAACTCCCAATGTGACATAGGGTCACTCAGTGAACACTCCCTGTGTGACACACGGTCACTCACGTTCCACTTCCTTTGTGACAAATGGTCACTCTGACCACTCCCTGTTTGACACACAGACACTCACTGCCCACTCCCAGTGTGACACACACTGTCTCTCACTGACCACTTCCACCGTGACATAAGGTCACTCACTGACCACACCCAGCGTGACACGGTCACTCACTGACGACTGCCAGCGTGACAAATGGTCACTCACTGACTACTCCCTGTGTGACACACGGTCACTTACTGACCAATCCCAGTGTGACACACGGTCACTCACTGACCACTCCCATTGTGACACATGGTCACTGACTGACAACTTCCTGTGTGAGACATTGTTACTCACTGACCATTCCCTGTGTGACACACGCTCACTCACTGACCACTCTCTGTGTGACACATGGTCACTCACTGACCACTTACTGTGTGACACAGCGAAACTCACTGACCACTTCCTGTGTGACTCATTATTACTCACTGATAACTCCCAGAGTGACACGCAGTCACTCACTGACCACTGCCAGTGTGACTCATTGTTATTCACTGACCACTCCCAGTGTGGCAGACGGTCAAACACGGACCACTTCCTGTGTGACTCATTGTTACTCACTGACCACTCCCTGTGTGACACAGTGTCACTCACCAACCACTCCCTGTGTGACACAGGATCACTCACTGCCCTCTCCCTGTGTGACACCGGGTCACTCACTGCCCACTCCCTGTGTGACACAGGGTCACTCACTGCCTACTCCCTGTGTGACACACGGTCACTCACTGACCACTGCCTTTATGACACATCTCTCATTCACTGACCACTCCCTGTGTGACACGTTGTCACTCACTGATCACTTCCTGTGTGACTCATTGTTACTGACTGACTGCTCCCAGAGTGGCACAGGGTCACTCACTGACACTGCATGTCTGACACAATCGTCATTCACTGCCCACTCCCTGTGTGAGACAGGGTTACTCACTGCCCACTCCCTGTGTGACACCGGGTCACTCACTGCCCACTCCCTGTGTGACACAGGGTCACTCACTGCCCTCTCCCTGTGTGACACAGAGTCACTCACTTCCCACTTCCTGTGTGACACATTGTTACTCACTGACCACTCCCTGTGTGACACACAGTCACTCACTCACCACTTCCTGTCTGACACATTGTTACTCACTGCCCTCTCCCTCTGTCACACACGGTCACTCACTTCCCACTCCCTGTGTGACACACGGTCACTCACTGTCCACTCCCTGTGTGACACACAGACACTCACTGCCCACTCCCTGTGTGACACATGGAGACTCACTGATCACTCCCTGAGTGTCAGAATGTCACTCATTGACCACTCCCTGTGTGACACACGGTCATTCAATGCCCACTCCCTGTGTGACATACATTCACTCACTGACCACTACCTGTGTGACACACGGTCACTCACTGCCTACTCCCTGTGTGACACATAGTCACTCACTGACCACACCCTGTGTGACACACGGTCACTCCCTGATCACTTCCTGTGTGACTCATTGTTACTCACTGCCCACTCCCTGTGTTACACGGGGTCACTCACTGCCCACTCCCTTTGTGAGATAGGGTCACTCACTGCCCACTCCCTGTGTGATACAGGGTCTCTCACTGTCCTCTCCCTGAGTGACACAGGGTCAGTCACTGCCCACTCCCTGTGTTACGCAGGGTCACTCACTGCCAACTCCCAATGTGACATAGGGTCACTCAGTTACCAATCCCTGTGTGACACAGGGTCACTCACTGCCCACTCCCTGTTTGACACACGGTCAGTCACTGCCCTCTCCCTCTGTGACACAAGGTCACTCACTGTCCTCTCCCTGTGTCACACACAGTCACTCACTTCCCACTACCTGTGTGACACACGGTCACTCACTGATGACTCCCTGTGTGACACAAAGACATTCACTGTCAACTCCCTGTGTGACACATGGTGACTCACTGACCACTCCCTGTGTGTCAGAAGGTCACTCATTGACCACTCCCTGTGTGACACACGGTCATTCACTGCCCACTCCCTGTGTGACATACATTCACTCATTGACCACTCCCTGTGTGACATCCAAATCACTCACTGCCTACTCCCTGTGTGACACATAGTCACTCACTTACCACTCTCGGTGTGACACACGGTCACACACTGATCACTTCCTGTGTGACTCATTGTTACTCACTGCCCTCTCCCTGTGTGACACAGGGTCACTCACTGACAACTCCCAATGTGACATAGGGTCACTCGGTGAACACCCACTGTGTGACACACGGTCACTCACGTTCCAATTCCTGTGTGACAAATTGTCACTCTGACCAATCCCTGTTTGACACACTGCCACTCACTGACCAGTCCCAGTGTGACACACACTGTCTCTCACGGACCACTGCCAGCGTGACATACAGTCACACACTGACCACACCCAGCGTGACACGGTCACTCACTGACCGCTGCCAGCTTGACAAATGGTCACTCACTGACTACTCCCTGTGTGACACACGGTCACTAACTGACCAATCCCAGTGTGACACATGGTCACTCACTGACCACTCCCAGTGTGACACACGATCACTCACTGACCACTCCCATTGTGACGCACGGTCACTCACTGACCACTTCCTGTGTGAGACATTGTTACTCACTGACCACTCCCTGTGTGACACACGCTCACTCACTGACCACTCTCTGTGTGACACATGGTCACTCACTGACCACTTACAGTGTGAAACGTCGTCACTCGCTGACCACTGCCTTTGTGACACATCTCTCATTCACTGACCACTCCCTGTGTGACACGTTGTCAATCACTGATCACTTCCTGTGTGACTTATTGTTACTGACTGAACACTCACAAAGTGGCACAGGGTCACTCACTGCCCTCTCCCTCTGTCACACACGGTCACTCACTTCCCACTTCCTGTGTGACACACGGTCACTCACTCTCCACTCCCTGTGTGACACACAGACACTCACTGCCAACTCCCTGTGTGACATATGGTGACTCACTGATCACTCCCTGTGTGTCAGAATGTCACTCATTGACCACTCCCTGTGTGACACACGGTCATTCACTGCCCACTCCCTGTGTGACATACATTCACTCACTGACCACTACCTGTGTGACACATGGTCACTCACTGCCTACTCCCTGTGTGACACATAGTCACTCACTGACCACTCCCTGTGTGACACACAGTCACTCACTGATCACTTCCTGTGTGACTCATTGTTACTCACTGCCCACTCCCTGTGTGACACAGGGTCACTCACTGCCCACTCCCTGTGTGACACAGGGTCACTCACTGTCCTCTCCCTGAGTGACACAGGGTCACCCACTGCCCACTCCCTGTGTGACACAATGTTACTCACTGACCACTCCCTGTGTGACACGTGGTCACTCACTCACCACTTCCTATGTGACTCATTGTTACTGACTGATCACTTCCAGTGTGAGACGCAGTCATTACTGACCACTGCCAGTGTGACACATTGTTACTCACTGACCACTCCCAGTGTTACACACAGTCACTCACTGATCACTTCCTGTGTGACTCATTGTTACTCACTGCCCTCTCCCTGTGTGACACAGGGTCACTCACTGCCAACTCCCAATGTGACATAGGGTCACTCAGTGAACACTCCCTGTGTGACACACGGTCACTCACGTTCCACTTCCTTTGTGACAAATGGTCACTCTGACCACTCCCTGTTTGACACACAGTCACTCACTGCCCACTCCCAGTGTGACACACACTGTCTCTCACTGAGCACTTCCACCATGAGATACGGTCACTCACTGACCACACCCAGCGTGACACGGACACTCACTGACGACTGCCAGCGTGACAAATGGTCACTCACTGACTACTCCCTGTGTGACACACGGTCACTTACTGACCAATCCCAGTGTGACACATGGTCACTCACTGACCACTCTCAGTGTGACACATGATCACTCACTGACCACTCCCATTGTGACACACGGTCACTGACTGACAACTTCCTGTGTGAGCCATTGTTACTCACTGACCACTCCCTGTGTGACACACGCTCACTCACTGACCACTCTCTGTGTGACACATGGTCAATCACTGACCACTCCCTGTGTGACACACGCTCACTCACTGACCACTCTCTGTGTGACACATGGTCACTCACTGACCACTTACTGTGTGACACGGAAAAACTCACTGACCACTTCCTGTGTGACTCATTATTACTAACTGATCACTCCCAGAGTGACACGCAGTCACTCACTGACCACTGCCAGTGTGACTCATTGTTATTCACTGACCAGTCCCAGTGTGACATTCGGTCAAACACGGACCACTTCCTGTGTGACTCATTGTTACTCACTTACCACTCCCTGTGTGACACAGTGTCACTCACCAACCACTCCCTGTGTGACACAGGATCACTCACTGCCCACTCCCTGTGTGACACAGGGTCACTCACTGCCTACTCCCTGTGTGACACACGGTCACTCACTGACCACTGCCTTTATGACACATCTCTCATTCACTGACCACTCCCTGTGTGACACGTTGTCACTCACTGATCACTTCCTGTGTGACTCATTGTTACTGACTGACTGCTCCCAGAGTGGCACAGGGTCACTCACTGACCACTGCATGTCTGACACAATCGTCATTCACTGCCCACTCCCTGTGTGAGACAGGGTTACTCACTGCCCACTCCCTGAGTGACACCGGGTCACTCACTGCCCACTCCCTGTGTGACACAGGGTCACTCACTGCCCTCTCCCTGTGTGACACAGAGTCACTCACTGCCCACTCCCTGTGTGACACACGGTCACTCACTTCCCACTTCCTGTGTGACACATTGTTACTCACTGACCACTCCCTGTGTGACACACGGTCACTCACTCACCACTTCCTGTGTGACACATTGTAACTCACTGACCACTCCCTGTGTGACACACGGTCACTCTCTCACCACTTCCTGTGTGACACATTGTTACTCACTGATCACTCCCTGTGTGACACACGGTCACTCACTCACCACTTCCTGTGTGACTCATTGTTACTGACTGATCACTTCCAGTGTGAGACGCAGTCACTCACTGACCACTGCCAGTGTGACCCATTGTTACTCACTGACCACTCCCTGTGTGACACAGTGTCACTCACCAACCACTCCCTGTGTGACACAGGATCACTCACTGCCCACTCCCTGTGTGACACAGGGTCACTCACTGCCTACTCCCTGTGTGACACACGGTCACTCACTGACCACTGCCTTTATGACACATCTCTCATTCACTGACCAGTCCCTGTGCGACAAGTTGTCACTCACTGATCACTTCCTGTGTGACTCATTGTTACTGACTGACTGCTCCCAGAGTGGCACATTTTCACTCACTGACCACTGCATGTCTGACACAATCGTCATTCACTGCCCACTCCCTGTGTGAGACAGGGTTACTCACTGCCCACTCCCTGTGTGACACCGGGTCACTCACTGCCCACTCCCTGTGTGACACAGGGTCACTCACTGCCCTCTCCCTGTGTGACACAGAGTCACTCACTGCCCACTCCCTGTGTGACACACGGTCACTCACTTCCCACTTCCTGTGTGACACATTGTTACTCACTGACCACTCCCTGTGTGACACACGGTCACTCACTCACCACTTCCTGTGTGACGCATTGTTACTCACTGACCACTCCCTGTGTGACACACGGTCACTCACTCACCACTTCCTGTGTGACACATTGTTACTCACTGACCACTCCCTGTGTGACACACGGTCACTCACTCACCACTTCCTGTGTGACTCATTGTTACTGACTGATCACTTCCAGTGTGAGACGCAGTCACTCACTGACCACTGCCAGTGTGACTCATTGTTACTCACTGACCACTCCCAGTGTTACACACAGTCACTCACTGATCACTTCCTCTGTGACTCATTGTCACTCACTGCCCACTCCCTGTGTGACACAGGGTCACTCACTGCCCACTTCCTGTGTGACTCATTGTTACTGACTGATCACTCCCAGAGTGACACGCCGTCACTCACTGACCACTGCCACTGTGACTCATTGTTACTCACTGACCACTCCCAGTGTGACACACAGTCACTCACTGATCACTTCATATGTGTGACTCATTGTTCCTCACTGCCCAATCCCTGTGTGACACAGGATCACTCACTGCCCACTCCCTGTGTGACACATGGACATTCACTGCCCACTCCCTGTGTGACATACATTCACTCACTGACCACTCCCTGTGTGACACACGTTCATTCACTGACCACTCCCTGTGTGACACACGGACACTCACTGACCACTCCCTCTGTGACATACGGACACTTACTGACCACTCCCTGTGTTACACATGGTCACTCCCTGACCACTCCCAGTGTGACACATGGTCACTCACTGACCACTCCCAGTGTGACACATGGCCACTCACTGACCAATCCCAGTGTGATACACGGTCACTCATTGGCCACTCCCTGTGTGACACACGGACACACACTGACCACTCCCTCTGTTACACATGGTCACTCCCTGACCACTCCCATTGTGACACATGGTCACTCCCTTACAACACCCAGTGTGACACATGATCTCTCACTGACCACCCCAGTGTGATACATGGTCACTCACTGAACGTTCCCTGTGTGACACACGGTCACTCACTTCCCACTTCCTGTGTGACACATTGTTACTCACTGACCACTCCCTGTGTGACACACGGTCACTCACTCACCACTTCCTGTGTGACACATTGTAACTCACTGACCACTCCTTGTGTGACACACGGTCACTCTCTCACCACTTCCTGTGTGACACATTGTTACTCACTGATCACTCCCTGTGTGACACACGGTCACTCACTCACCACTTCCTGTGTGACTCATTGTTACTGACTGATCACTTCCAGTGTGAGACGCAGTCACTCACTGACCACTGCCAGTGTGACCCATTGTTACTCACTGACCACTCCCTGTGTGACACAGTGTCACTCACCAACCACTCCCTGTGTGACACAGGATCACTCACTGCCCACTCCCTGTGTGACACAGGGTCACTCACTGCCTACTCCCTGTGTGACACACGGTCACTCACTGACCACTGCCTTTATGACACATCTCTCATTCACTGACCAGTCCCTGTGCGACAAGTTGTCACTCACTGATCACTTCCTGTGTGACTCATTGTTACTGACTGACTGCTCCCAGAGTGGCACAGGGTCACTCACTGACCACTGCATGTCTGACACAATCGTCATTCACTGCCCACTCCCTGTGTGAGACAGGGTTACTCACTGCCCACTCCCTGTGTGACACCGGGTCACTCACTGCCCACTCCCTGTGTGACACAGGGTCACTCACTGCCCTCTCCCTGTGTGACACAGAGTCACTCACTGCCCACTCCCTGTGTGACACACGGTCACTCACTTCCCACTTCCTGTGTGACACATTGTTACTCACTGACCACTCCCTGTGTGACACACGGTCACTCACTCACCACTTCCTGTGTGACACATTGTTACTCACTGACCACTCCCTGTGTGACACACGGTCACTCACTCACCACTTCCTGTGTGACTCATTGTTACTGACTGATCACTTCCAGTGTGAGACGCAGTCACTCACTGACCACTGCCAGTGTGACTCATTGTTACTCACTGACCACTCCCAGTGTTACACACAGTCACTCACTGATCACTTCCTCTGTGACTCATTGTCACTCACTGCCCACTCCCTGTGTGACACAGGGTCACTCACTGCCCACTTCCTGTGTGACTATTTGTTACTGACTGATCACTCCCAGAGTGACACGCCGTCACTCACTGACCACTGCCACTGTGACTCATTGTTACTCACTGACCACTCCCAGTGTGACACACAGTCACTCACTGATCACTTCATATGTGTGACTCATTGTTCCTCACTGCCCAATCCCTGTGTGACACAGGATCACTCACTGCCCACTCCCTGTGTGACACATGGTCATTCACTGCCCACTCCCTGTGTGACATACATTCACTCACTGACCACTCCCTGTGTGACACACGGTCACTCCCTGACCACTCCCAGTGTGACACATGGTCACTCACTGACCACTCCCAGTGTGACACATGGCCACTCACTGACCAATCCCAGTGTGATACACGGTCACTCATTGGCCACTCCCTGTGTGACACACGGACACACACTGACCACTCCCTCTGTTACACATGGTCACTCCCTGACCACTCCCATTGTGACACATGGTCACTCCCTTACAACACCCAGTGTGACACATGATCTCTCACTGACCACCCCAGTGTGATACATGGTCACTCACTGAACGTTCCCTGTGTGACACACGGTCACTCTGACCACTCCCTGTTTGACACACAGAAACTCACTGACCACTTCCTGTGTGACTCATTATTACTCACTGATCACTCCCAGAGTGACACGCAGTCACTCACTGACCACTGCCAGTGTGACTCATTGTTATTCACTGACCAGTCCCAGTGTGACATTCGGTCAAACACGGACCACTTCCTGTGTGACTCATTGTTACTCACTTACCACTCCCTGTGTGACACAGTGTCACTCACCAACCACTCCCTGTGTGACACAGGATCACTCACTGCCCACTCCCTGTGTGACACAGGGTCACTCACTGCCTACTCCCTGTGTGACACACGGTCACTCACTGACCACTGCCTTTATGACACATCTCTCATTCACTGACCACTCCCTGTGTGACACGTTGTCACTCACTGATCACTTCCTGTGTGACTCATTGTTACTGACTGACTGCTCCCAGAGTGGCACAGGGTCACTCACTGACCACTGCATGTCTGACACAATCGTCATTCACTGCCCACTCCCTGTGTGAGACAGGGTTACTCACTGCCCACTCCCTGAGTGACACCGGGTCACTCACTGCCCACTCCCTGTGTGACACAGGGTCACTCACTGCCCTCTCCCTGTGTGACACAGAGTCACTCACTGCCCACTCCCTGTGTGACACACGGTCACTCACTTCCCACTTCCTGTGTGACACATTGTTACTCACTGACCACTCCCTGTGTGACACACGGTCACTCACTCACCACTTCCTGTGTGACACATTGTAACTCACTGACCACTCCCTGTGTGACACACGGTCACTCTCTCACCACTTCCTGTGTGACACATTGTTACTCACTGATCACTCCCTGTGTGACACACGGTCACTCACTCACCACTTCCTGTGTGACTCATTGTTACTGACTGATCACTTCCAGTGTGAGACGCAGTCACTCACTGACCACTGCCAGTGTGACCCATTGTTACTCACTGACCACTCCCTGTGTGACACAGTGTCACTCACCAACCACTCCCTGTGTGACACAGGATCACTCACTGCCCACTCCCTGTGTGACACAGGGTCACTCACTGCCTACTCCCTGTGTGACACACGGTCACTCACTGACCACTGCCTTTATGACACATCTCTCATTCACTGACCAGTCCCTGTGCGACAAGTTGTCACTCACTGATCACTTCCTGTGTGACTCATTGTTACTGACTGACTGCTCCCAGAGTGGCACATTTTCACTCACTGACCACTGCATGTCTGACACAATCGTCATTCACTGCCCACTCCCTGTGTGAGACAGGGTTACTCACTGCCCACTCCCTGTGTGACACCGGGTCACTCACTGCCCACTCCCTGTGTGACACAGGGTCACTCACTGCCCTCTCCCTGTGTGACACAGAGTCACTCACTGCCCACTCCCTGTGTGACACACGGTCACTCACTTCCCACTTCCTGTGTGACACATTGTTACTCACTGACCACTCCCTGTGTGACACACGGTCACTCACTCACCACTTCCTGTGTGACGCATTGTTACTCACTGACCACTCCCTGTGTGACACACGGTCACTCACTCACCACTTCCTGTGTGACACATTGTTACTCACTGACCACTCCCTGTGTGACACACGGTCACTCACTCACCACTTCCTGTGTGACTCATTGTTACTGACTGATCACTTCCAGTGTGAGACGCAGTCACTCACTGACCACTGCCAGTGTGACTCATTGTTACTCACTGACCACTCCCAGTGTTACACACAGTCACTCACTGATCACTTCCTCTGTGACTCATTGTCACTCACTGCCCACTCCCTGTGTGACACAGGGTCACTCACTGCCCACTTCCTGTGTGACTCATTGTTACTGACTGATCACTCCCAGAGTGACACGCCGTCACTCACTGACCACTGCCACTGTGACTCATTGTTACTCACTGACCACTCCCAGTGTGACACACAGTCACTCACTGATCACTTCATATGTGTGACTCATTGTTCCTCACTGCCCAATCCCTGTGTGACACAGGATCACTCACTGCCCACTCCCTGTGTGACACATGGACATTCACTGCCCACTCCCTGTGTGACATACATTCACTCACTGACCACTCCCTGTGTGACACACGTTCATTCACTGACCACTCCCTGTGTGACACACGGACACTCACTGACCACTCCCTCTGTGACATACGGACACTTACTGACCACTCCCTGTGTTACACATGGTCACTCCCTGACCACTCCCAGTGTGACACATGGTCACTCACTGACCACTCCCAGTGTGACACATGGCCACTCACTGACCAATCCCAGTGTGATACACGGTCACTCATTGGCCACTCCCTGTGTGACACACGGACACACACTGACCACTCCCTCTGTTACACATGGTCACTCCCTGACCACTCCCATTGTGACACATGGTCACTCCCTTACAACACCCAGTGTGACACATGATCTCTCACTGACCACCCCAGTGTGATACATGGTCACTCACTGAACGTTCCCTGTGTGACACACGGTCACTCACTTCCCACTTCCTGTGTGACACATTGTTACTCACTGACCACTCCCTGTGTGACACACGGTCACTCACTCACCACTTCCTGTGTGACACATTGTAACTCACTGACCACTCCTTGTGTGACACACGGTCACTCTCTCACCACTTCCTGTGTGACACATTGTTACTCACTGATCACTCCCTGTGTGACACACGGTCACTCACTCACCACTTCCTGTGTGACTCATTGTTACTGACTGATCACTTCCAGTGTGAGACGCAGTCACTCACTGACCACTGCCAGTGTGACCCATTGTTACTCACTGACCACTCCCTGTGTGACACAGTGTCACTCACCAACCACTCCCTGTGTGACACAGGATCACTCACTGCCCACTCCCTGTGTGACACAGGGTCACTCACTGCCTACTCCCTGTGTGACACACGGTCACTCACTGACCACTGCCTTTATGACACATCTCTCATTCACTGACCAGTCCCTGTGCGACAAGTTGTCACTCACTGATCACTTCCTGTGTGACTCATTGTTACTGACTGACTGCTCCCAGAGTGGCACAGGGTCACTCACTGACCACTGCATGTCTGACACAATCGTCATTCACTGCCCACTCCCTGTGTGAGACAGGGTTACTCACTGCCCACTCCCTGTGTGACACCGGGTCACTCACTGCCCACTCCCTGTGTGACACAGGGTCACTCACTGCCCTCTCCCTGTGTGACACAGAGTCACTCACTGCCCACTCCCTGTGTGACACACGGTCACTCACTTCCCACTTCCTGTGTGACACATTGTTACTCACTGACCACTCCCTGTGTGACACACGGTCACTCACTCACCACTTCCTGTGTGACACATTGTTACTCACTGACCACTCCCTGTGTGACACACGGTCACTCACTCACCACTTCCTGTGTGACTCATTGTTACTGACTGATCACTTCCAGTGTGAGACGCAGTCACTCACTGACCACTGCCAGTGTGACTCATTGTTACTCACTGACCACTCCCAGTGTTACACACAGTCACTCACTGATCACTTCCTCTGTGACTCATTGTCACTCACTGCCCACTCCCTGTGTGACACAGGGTCACTCACTGCCCACTTCCTGTGTGACTATTTGTTACTGACTGATCACTCCCAGAGTGACACGCCGTCACTCACTGACCACTGCCACTGTGACTCATTGTTACTCACTGACCACTCCCAGTGTGACACACAGTCACTCACTGATCACTTCATATGTGTGACTCATTGTTCCTCACTGCCCAATCCCTGTGTGACACAGGATCACTCACTGCCCACTCCCTGTGTGACACATGGTCATTCACTGCCCACTCCCTGTGTGACATACATTCACTCACTGACCACTCCCTGTGTGACACACGGTCACTCCCTGACCACTCCCAGTGTGACACATGGTCACTCACTGACCACTCCCAGTGTGACACATGGCCACTCACTGACCAATCCCAGTGTGATACACGGTCACTCATTGGCCACTCCCTGTGTGACACACGGACACACACTGACCACTCCCTCTGTTACACATGGTCACTCCCTGACCACTCCCATTGTGACACATGGTCACTCCCTTACAACACCCAGTGTGACACATGATCTCTCACTGACCACCCCAGTGTGATACAGGGTCACTCACTGAACGTTCCCTGTGTGACACACGGTCACTCTGACCACTCCCTGTTTGACACACAGTCACTCACTGACCACTCCCAGTGTGACACACACTGTCTCTCACTGCCCACTCTGGGTGTGACATAGGGCCACGCTCTGCCCTCTCCCAGTGTGACACACGGTCACTCACTTCCCACTCCCTGTGTGACACATTTTCACTCACTGCCCACTCCCTGTGTGACACATGGTCACTCACTGACCACTCCCAGCATGACATATGGTAACTCACTGACCACTTACTGTGTAACATATTTTTGCTCACTGAACACTCCCTGTGTGACACACGTTCACTCACTGGCAACTTCCTGTGTGACACATTGCTACTCACTGACCACTCCCTCTGTGACACACGCTCACTAACTGTCCATTCTCTGTGTCACACGTGGTCACTCAATTACCACTTAGTGTGTGACACGTCGTCACTCACTGACCACTTACTGTGTCACTCTTTGATGCTCACTGACCACTCCCTGTGCGACACACGTTCACTCACTGACCACTGCCTCTATGAGACTTCGGTCATTCACTGACCACTCCCTGTGTGACACGTTGTGACTCACTGATCACTTCCTGTGTGACTCATTGTTACTGACTAACCACTCCCTGTGTGACACATGGTAACTCACTGCCCACTCCCTGTGTGACACACGGTCACTCACTGCCCTCTCCCTCTGTGACACAGGGTCACTCACTGTCCACTCCCTGTGTGACACACAGACACTCACTGCCCACTACCTGTGTGACTCACGGTCACTCACTGCCTACTCCCTGTGTGACACACGGTCACTCACTGATCACTTCCTGTGTGACTCGTTGTTACTCACTGCCCACTCCCTGTTTGACACAGGGTCACTCACTGCCAACTCCCTTTGTGACACAGGGTCACTCACTGCCCACTCCCTGTGTGACACAGGGTCACTCACTGTCCTCTCCCTGAGTGACACAGGGTCACTCACTGCCCACTCCCTGTGTTACACAGGGTCACTCACTGCGAACTCCCAATCTGACATAGGGTAACTCAGTGACCACTCCCTGTTTGACACATTGTCACTCACTGACCACACCCAGTGTGACACACACTGTCTCTCACTGACCACTGCCAGCGTGTCATACGGTCACTCACTGACCACACCCAGTGTGACACGGTCACTCACTGACCACTGCCAGCGTGACAAATGGTCACTCACTGACTACTCCCTGTGTGACACACGGTCACTAACTTACCAATCCCAGTGTGACAAACGTTCACTCACTGACCACTCCCAGTGTGACACACGATCACTCACTGACCACTCCCATTGTGACACATGGTCACTCACTGACCACTTCCTGTGTGAGACATTGTTACTCACTGACCACTCCCTGTGTGACACACGCTCACTCACTGACCACTCTCTGTGTGACATATGGTCAATCACTGACCACTTACTGTGTGACACATCGTCACTCACTGACCACTTCCTGTGTGACTCATTATTACTCACTGATCACTCCCAGAGTGACACGCAGTCACTCGCTGACTACTGCCAGTGTGACTCATTGTTATTCACTTACCACTCCCAGTGTGACAGACGGTCAATCACGGACCACTTCCTGTGTGACTCATTGTTACTCACTGACCACTCCCTGTGTGACACAGGGTCACTCACTGCCTACTCCCTGTGTGACACACGGTCACTCACTGACCACTGCCTGTGTGACACATCTCTCATTCACTGACCACTCCCTGTGTGACACGTTGTCACTCACTGATCACTTCCTGTGTGACTCAATGTTACTGACTGAACACTCCCAGAGTGGCACAGGGTCACTCACTGCCCTCTCCCTCTGTCACACATGGTCACTCACTTCCCACTCCCTGTGTGACACATGGTCACTCACTCTCCACTCCCTGTGTGACACACAGACACTCACTGCCCACTCCCTGTGTGACACATGGTGACTCACTGATCACTCCCTGTGTGTCAGAATGTCACTCATTGACCACTCCCTGTGTGACACACGGTCATTCACTGCCCACTCCCTGTGTGACATACATTCACTCACTGACCACTACCTGTGTGACACACGGTCACTCACTGCCTACTCCCTGTGTGACACATAGTCACTCACTGACCACTCCCTGTGTGACACACAGTCACTCACTGATCACTTCCTGTGTGACTCATTGTTACTCACTGCCCACTCCCTGTGTGACACAGGGTCACTCACTGGCCACTCCCTGTGTGACACAGGGTCACTCACTGTCCTCTCCCTGAGTGACACAGGGTCACCCACTGCCCACTCCCTGTGTGACACATTGTTACTCACTGACCACTCCCTGTGTGACACACGGTTACTCACTGACCACTTCATGTGTGACACGTGGTCACTCACTCACCACTTCCTATGTGACTCATTGTTACTGACTGATCACTTCCAGTGTGAGACGCAGTCACTACTGACCACTGCCAGTGTGACTCATTGTTACTCACTGACCACTCCCAGTGTTACACAAAGTCACTCACTGATCACTTCCTGTGTGACTCATTGTTACTCACTGCCCTCTCCCTGTGTGACACAGGGTCACTCACTGCCAACTCCCAATGTGACATAGGGTCACTCAGTGAACACTCCCTGTGTGACACACGGTCACTCACGTTCCACTTCCTTTGTGACAAATGGTCACTCTGACCACTCCCTGTTTGACACACAGTCACTCACTGACCACTCCCAGTGTGACACACACTGTCTCTCACTGACCACTTCCACCGTGACATACGGTCACTCACTGACCACACCCAGCGTGACACGGTCACTCACTGACGACTGCCAGCGTGACAAATGGTCACTCACTGACTACTCCCTGTGTGACACACGGTCACTTAATGACCAATCCCAGTGTGACACACGGTCACTCACTGACCACTCCCAGTGTGACACACGATCACTCACTGACCACTCCCATTGTGACACACGGGCACTCACTGACCACTTCCTGTGTGAGACATTGTTACTCACTGACCACTCCCTGTGTGACACACGCTCACTCACTGACCACTCTCTGTGTGACACATGGTCACTCACTGACCACTTACTGTGTGACACGGAAAAACTCACTGACCACTTCCTGTGTGACTCATTATTACTCACTGATCACTCCCAGAGTGACACGCAGTCACTCACTGACCACTGCCAGCGTGACAAATGGTCACTCACTGACTACTCCCTGTGTGACACACGGTCACTAACTTACCAATCCCAGTGTGACAAACGTTCACTCACTGACCACTCCCAGTGTGACACACGATCACTCACTGACCACTCCCATTGTGACACATGGTCACTCACTGACCACTTCCTGTGTGAGACATTGTTACTCACTGACCACTCCCTGTGTGACACACGCTCACTCACTGACCACTCGCTGTGTGACACATTGTCAATCACTGACCACTTACTGTGTTACACTTTGTCACTCACTGACCACTTCCTGTGTGACTCAGTATTACTCACTGATCACTCCCAGAGTGACACGCAGTCACTCGCTGACCACTGCCAGTGTGACTCATTGTTATTCACTTACCACTCCCAGTGTGACAGACGGTCAATCACGGACCACTTCCTGTGTGACTCATTGTTACTCACTGACCACTCCCTGTGTGAGACAGGGTTACTCACTGCCTACTCCCTGTGTGACACACGGTCACTCACTGACCACTGCCTGTGTGACACATCTCTCATTCACTGACCACTCCCTGTGTGACACGTTGTCACTCACTGATCACTTCCTGTGTGACTCAAAGTTACTGACTGAACACTCCCAGAGTGGCACAGGGTCACTCACTGCCCTCTCCCTCTGTCACACATGGTCACTCACTTCCCACTCCCTGTGTGACACACGGTCAGTCACTCTCCACTCCCTGTGTGACACACAGACACTCACTGCCCACTCCCTGTGTGACACATGGTGACTCACTGATCACTCCCTGTGTGTCAGAATGTCACTCATTGACCACTCCCTGTGTGACACACGGTCATTCACTGCCCACTCCCTGTGTGACATACATTCACTCACTGACCACTACCTGTGTGACACACGGTCACTCACTGCCTACTCCCTGTGTGACACATAGTCACTCACTGACCACTCCCTGTGTGACACACAGTCACTCACTGATCACTTCCTGTGTGACTCATTGTTACTCACTGCCCACTCCCTGTGTGACACAGGGTCACTCACTGGCCACTCCCTGTGTGACACAGGGTTACTCACTGTCCTCTCCCTGAGTGACACAGGGTCACCCACTGCCCACTCCCTGTGTGACACATTGTTACTCACTGACCACTCCCTGTGTGACACACGGTCACTCACTGACCACTTCATGTGTGACACGTGGTCACTCACTCACCACTTCCTATGTGACTCATTGTTACTGACTGATCACTTCCAGTGTGAGACGCAGTCACTACTGACCACTGCCAGTGTGACTCATTGTTACTCACTGACCACTCCCAGTTTTACACACAGTCACTCACTGATCACTTCCTGTGTGACTCATTGTTACTCACTGCCCTCTCCCTGTGTGACACAGGGTCACTCACTGCCAACTCCCAATGTGACATAGGGTCACTCAGTGAACACTCCCTGTGTGACACACGGTCACTCACGTTCCACTTCCTTTGTGACAAATGGTCACTCTGACCACTCCCTGTTTGACACACAGTCACTCACTGCCCACTCCCAGTGCGACACACACTGTCTCTCACTGACCACTTCCACTGTGACATACGGTCACTCACTGACCACACCCAGCGTGACACGGTCACTCACTGACGACTGCCAGCGTGACAAATGGTCACTCACTGACTACTCCCTGTGTGACACACGGTCACTTAATGACCAATCCCAGTGTGACACACAGTCACTCACTGACCACTCCCAGTGTGACACACGATCACTCACTGACCACTCCCATTGTGACACACGGGCACTCACTGACCACTTCCTGTGTGAGACATTGTTACTCACTGACCACTCCCTGTGTGACACACGCTCACTCACTGACCACTCTCTGTGTGACACATGGTCACTCACTGACCACTTAATGTGTGACACGGAAAAACTCACTGACCACTTCCTGTGTGACTCATTATTACTCACTGATCACTCCCAGAGTGAAATGCAGTCACTCACTGACCACTGCCAGCGTGACAAATGGTCACTCACTGACTACTCCCTGTGTGACACACGGTCACTAACTTACCAATCCCAGTGTGACAAACGTTCACTCACTGACCACTCCCAGTGTGACACACGATCACTCACTGACCACTCCCATTGTGACACATGGTCACTCACTGACCACTTCCTGTGTGAGACATTGTTACTCACTGACCACTCCCTGTGTGACACCCGCTCACTCACTGACCACTCGCTGTGTGACACATTGTCAATCACTGACCACTTACTGAGTGACACATCGTCACTCACTGACCACTTCCTGTGTGACTCATTATTACTCACTGATCACTCCCAGAGTGACACGCAGTCACTCGCTGACCACTGCCAGTGTGACTCATTGTTATTCACTTACCACTCCCAGTGTGACAGACAGTCAATCACGGACCACTTCCTGTGTGACTCATTGTTACTCACTGACCACTCCCTGTGTGACACAGGGTCACTCACTGCCTACTCCCTGTGTGACACACGGTCACTCACTGACCACTGCCTGTGTGACACATCTCTCATTCACTGACCACTCCCTGTGTGACACGTTGTCACTCACTGATCACTTCCTGTGTGACTCATTGTTACTCACTGAACACTCCCAGAGTGGCACAGGGTCACTCACTGCCCTCTCCCTCTGTCACACACGGTCACTCACTTCCCACTCCCTGTGTGACACATGGTCACTCACTCTCCACTCCCTGTGTGACACACAGACACTCACTGCCCTCTCCCTGTGTGACACATGGTGACTCACTGATCACTCCCTGTGTGTCAGAATGTCACTCATTGACCACTCCCTGTGTGACACACGGTCATTCACTGCCCACTTCCTGTGTGACATACATTCACTCACTGACCACTACCTGTGTGACACACGGTCACTCACTGCCTACTCCCTGTGTGACACATAGTCACTCACTGACCACTCCCTGTGTGACACACAGTCACTCACTGATCACTTCCTGCGTGACTCATTGTTACTCACTGCCCACTCCCTGTGTGACACAGGGTCACTCACTGCCCACTCCCTGTGTGACACAGGGTCACTCACTGTCCTCTTCCTGAGTGACACAGGGTCACCCACTGCCCACTCCCTGTGTGACACATTGTTACTCACTGACCACTCCCTGTGTGACACACGGTCACTCACTGACCACTTCATGTGTGACACGTGGTCACTCATTCACCACTTCCTATGTGACTCATTGTTACTGACTGATCACTTCCAGTGTGAGACGCAGTCACTACTGACCACTGCCAGTGTGACTCATTGTTACTCACTGACCACTCCCAGTGTTACACACAGTCACTCACTGATCACTTCCTGTGTGACTCATTGTTACTCACTGCCCTCTCCCTGTGTGACACAGGGTCACTCACTGCCAACTCCCAATGTGACATAGGGTCACTCAGTGAACACTCCCTGTGTGACACACGGTCACTCACGTTCCACTTCCTTTGTGACAAATGGTCACTCTGACCACTCCCTGTTTGACACACAGTCACTCACTGCCCACTCCCAGTGTGACACCCACTGTCTCTCACTGAAAACTTCCACCGTGACATAAGGTCACTCACTGACCACACCCAGCGTGACACGGTCACTCACTGACGACTGCCAGCGTGACAAATGGTCACTCACTGACTACTCCCTGTGTGACACATGGTCACTTACTGACCAATCCCAGTGTGACACACGGTCACTCACTGACCACTCCCAGTGTGACACACGATCACTCACTGACCACTCCCATTGTGACACACGGGCACTCACTGACCACTTCCTGTGTGAGACATTGTTACTCACTGACCACTCCCTGTGTGACACACGCTCACTCACTGACCACTCTCTGTGTGACACATGGTCACTCACTGACCACTTACTGTGTGACACGGAAAAACTCACTGACCACTTCCTGTGTGACTCATTATTACTCACTGATCACTCCCAGAGTGACACGCAGTCACTCACTGACCACTGCCAGTGTGACTCATTGTTATTCACTGACCAGTCCCAGTGTGACATTCGGTCAAACACGGACCACTTCCTGTGTGACTCATTGTTACTCACTTACCACTCCCTGTGTGACACAGTGTCACTCACCAACCACTCCCTGTGTGACACAGGATCACTCACTGCCCACTCCCTGTGTGACACAGGGTCACTCACTGCCTACTCCCTGTGTGACACACGGTCACTCACTGACAACTGCCTTTATGACACATCTCTCATTCACTGACCACTCCCTGTGTGACACGTTGTCACTCACTGATCACTTCCTGTGTGACTCATTGTTACTGACTGACTGCTCCCAGAGTGGCACAGGGTCACTCACTGACCACTGCATGTCTGACACAATCGTCATTCACTGCCCACTCCCTGTGTGAGACAGGGTTACTCACTGCCCACTCCCTGTGTGACACCGGGTCACTCACTGCCCACTCCCTGTGTGACACACGGTCACTCACTCACCACTTCCTGTGTGACACATTGTTACTGACTGACCACTTCCAGTGTGAGACGCAGTCACTCACTGACCACTGCCGGTGTGACTCATTGTTACTCACTGACCACTCCCAGTGTTACACACAGTCACTCACTGATCACTTCCTCTGTGACTCATTGTCACTCACTGCCCACTCCCTGTGTGACACATGGTCATTCACTGCCCACTCCCTTTGTGACATACATTCACTCACTGACAACTCCCTGTGTGACACACGTTCATTCACTGACCACTCCCTGTGTGACACACGGACACTCACTGACCACTCCCTCTGTGACATATGGACACATACTGACCACTCCCTGTGTTACACACGGTCACTCCCTGACCACTCCCAGTGTGACACATGGTCACTCACTGACCACTCCCAGTGTGACACATGGCCACTCACTGACCAATCCCAGTGTGATACACGGTCACTCATTGGCCACTCCCTGTGTGACACACGGACACACACTGACCACTCCCTCTGTTACACATGGTCACTCCCTGACCACTCCCATTGTGACACATGGTCACTCCCTTACAACACCCAGTGTGACACATGATCTCTCACTGACCACCCCAGTGTGATACATGGTCACTCACTGAACGTTCCCTGTGTGACACACGGTCACTCTGACCACTCCCTGTTTGACACACAGTCACTCACTGACCACTCCCAGTGTGACACACACTGTCTCTCACTGCCCACTCTGGGTGTGACATAGGGTCACGCACTGCCCTCTCCCAGTGTGACACACGGTCACTCACTTCCCACTCCCTGTGTGACACATTTTCACTCACTGCCCACTCCCTGTGTGACACATGGTCACTCACTGACCACTCCCAGCATGACATATGGTAACTCACTGACCACTTACTGTGTAACATATTGTTGCTCACTGACCACTCCCTGTGTGACACACGTTCACTCACTGGCAACTTCCTGTGTGACACATTGCTACTCACTGACCACTCCCTGTGTGACACACGCTCACTAACTGTCCATTCTCTGTGTCACACGTGGTCACTCAATTACCACTTAGTGTGTGACACGTCGTCACTCACTGACCACTTACTGTGTCACTCTTTGATGCTCACTGACCACTCCCTGTGCGACACACGGTCACTCACTGCCCTCTCCCTGTGTGACACAGGGTCACTCACTGTCCACTCCCTGTGTGACACACAGACACTCACTGCCCACTACCTGTGTGACTCACGGTCACTCACTGCCTACTCCCTGTGTGACACATATTCACTCACTGCCCACTCCCTGTGTGACACACGGTCACTCACTGTTCACTTCCTGTGTGACTCGTTGTTACTCACTGCCCACTCCCTGTGTGACACAGGGTCACTCACTGCCAACTCCCTTTGTGACACAGGGTCACTCACTGCCCACTCCCTGTGTTACACAGGGTCACTCACTGCCAACTCCCAATGTGACATAGGGTAACTCAGTGACCACTCCCTGTTTGACACATTGTCACTCACTGACCACTCCCAGTGTGACACACACTGTCTCTCACTGACCACTGCCAGCATGTCATACGGTCACTTACTGACCACACCCAGCGTGACACGGTCACTCACTGACCACTGCCAGCGTGACAAAAGGTCACTCACTGTCTACTCGCTGTGTGACACACGGTCACTAACTTACCAATCCCAGTGTGACACACGTTCACTCACTGACCACTCCCAGTGTGACACACGATCACTCACTGACCACTCCCATTGTGACACATGGTCACTCACTGACCACTTCCTGTGTGAGACATTGTTACTCACTGACCACTCCCTGTGTGACACACGCTCACTCACTGACCACTCTCTGTGTGACACATGGTCAATCACTGACCACTTACTGTGTGACACATCGTCACTCACTGACCACTTCCTGTGTGACTCATTATTACTCACTGATCCCTCCCAGAGTGACACGCAGTCACTCGCTGACCACTGCCAGCGTGACTCATTGTTATTCACTTACCACTCCCAGTGTGACAGACGGTCAATCACGGACCACTTCCTGTGTGACTCATTGTTACTCACTGACCACTCCCTGTGTGACACAGGGTCACTCACTGCCTACTCCCTGTTTGACACACGGTCACTCACTGACCACTGCCTGTGTTAGACATTGTTACTCACTGACCATTCCCTGTGTGACACATGCTCACTCACTGACCACTCTCTGAGTGACACATGGTCACTCACTGACCACTTACTGTGTGACACAGCAAAACTCACTGACCACTTCCTGTGTGACTCATTATTACTCACTGATCACTCCCAGAGTGACACGCAGTCACTCACTGACCACTGCCAGTGTGACTCATTGTTATTCACTGAACAGTCCCAGTGTGACAGACGGTCAAACACGGACCACTTCCTGTGTGACTCATTGTTACTCACTGACCACTCCCTCTGTGACACAGTGTCACTCACCAACCACTCCCTGTGTGACACAGGATCACTCACTGCCCACTCCCTGTGTGACACAGGGTCACTCACTGCCTACTCCCTGTGTGACACACGGTCACTCACTGACAACTGACTTTATGACACATCTCTCATTCACTGACCACTCCCTGTGTGACACGTTGTCACTGACTGATCACTTCCTGTGTGACTCATTGTTACTGACTGACTGCTCCCAGAGTGGCACAGGGTCACTCACTGACCACTGCATGTCTGACACAATCGTCATTCACTGCCCACTCCCTGTGTGAGACAGGGTTACTCACTGCCCACTCCCTGTGTGACACCGGGTCACTCACTGCCCACTCCCTGTGTGACACAGGGTCACTCACTGCCCTCTCCCTGTGTGACACAGAGTCACTCACTGCCCACTCCCTGTGTGACACATGGTCACTCACTTCCCACTTCCTGTGTGACACATTGTTACTCACTGACCACTCCCTGTGTGACACACGGTCACTCACTCACCACTTCCTGTGTGACACATTGTTACTCACTGACCACTCCCTGTGTGACACACGGTCACTCACTCACCACTTCCTGTGTGACACATTGTTACTCACTGACCACTCCCTATGTGACACACGGTCACTCACTCACCACTTCCTGTGTGACTCATTGTTACTGACTGATCACTTCCAGTGTGAGACGCAGTCACTCACTGACCACTGCCAGTGTGACTCATTGTTACTCACTGACCACTCCCTGTGTGACACAGTGTCACTCGCCAACCACTCCCTGTGTGACACAGGATCACTCACTGCCCACTCCCTGTGTGACACAGGGTCACTCACTGCCTACTCCCTGTGTGACACACGGTCACTCACTGACCACTGCCTTTATGACACATCTCTCATTCACTGACCACTCCCTGTGTGACACGTTGTCACTCACTGATCACTTCCTGTGTGACTCATTGTTACTGACTGACTGCTCCCAGAGTGGCACAGGGTCACTCACTGACCACTGCATGTCTGACACAATCTTCATTCACTGCCCACTCCCTGTGTGACACAGGGTTACTCACTGCCCACTCCCTGTGTGACACCGGGTCACTCACTGCCCTCTCCCTGTGTGACACAGAGTCACTCACTGCCCACTCCCTGTGTGACACATGGTCACTCACTTCCCACTTCCTGTGTGACACATTGTTACTCACTGACCACTCCCTGTGTGACACACGGTCACTCACTCACCATTTCCTGTGTGACACGTTTTTACTCACTGACCACTCCCTGTGTGACACACGGTCACTCACTCACCACTTCCTGTGTGACACATTATTACTCACTGACCACTCCCTGTGTGACACACGGTCACTCACTCACCACTTCCTGTGTGACTCATTGTTACTGACTGATCACTTCCAGTGTGAGACGCAGTCACTCACTGACCACTGCCAGTGTGACTCATTGTTACTCACTGACCACTCCCAGTGTTACACACAGTCACTCACTGATCACTTCCTCTGTGACTCATTGTCACTCACTGCCCACTCCCTGTGTGACACAGGGTCACTCACTGCCCACTCCCTGTGTGACACATGGTCACTCACTTCCCACTTCCTGTGTGACACATTGTTACTCACTGACCACTCCCTGTGTGACACACGGTCACTCACTCACCATTTCCTGTGTGACACATTTTTACTCACTGACCACTCCCTGTGTGACACACGGTCACTCACTCACCACTTCCTGTGTGACACATTATTACTCACTGACCACTCCCTGTGTGACACACGGTCACTCACTCACCACTTCCTGTGTGACTCATTGTTACTGACTGATCACTTCCAGTGTGAGACGCAGTCACTCACGGACCACTGCCAGTGTGACTCATTGTTACTCACTGACCACTCCCAGAGTTACACACAGTCACTCACTGATCACTTCCTCTGTGACTCATTGTCTCTCACTGCCCACTCCCTGTGTGACTCATTGTTACTGACTGATCACTCCCAGAGTGACACGCCGTCACTCACTGACCACTGCCACTGTGACTCATTTTTACTCACTGACCACTCCCAGTGTGACACACAGTCACTCACTGATCACTTCATATGTGTGACTCATTGTTCCTCACTGCCCACTCCCTGTGTGACACATGGTCACTCACTGACCACTGCCAGCATGACATATGGTAACTCACTGACCACTTACTGTGTAACATATTGTTGCTCACTGACCACTCCCTGTGTGACACACGTTCACTCACTGGCAACTTCCTGTGTGACACATTGCTACTCACTGACCACTCCCTGTGTGACACACGCTCACTAACTGTCCATTCTCTGTGTCACACGTGGTCACTCAATTACCACTTAGTGTGTGACACGTCGTCACTCACTGACCACTTCCTGTTTCACACTTTGATGCTCACTGACCACTCCCTGTGTGACACACGGTCACTCACTGACCACTGCCTGTATGAAACATCTGTCATTCACTGACCACTCCCTGTGTGACTCGTTGTGACTCACTGATCACTTCCTGTGTGACTCATTGTTACTGACTGACCACTCCCTGTGTGACACACGGTCACTCACTGCCCACTCCCTGTGTGACACATGGTCACTCACTGCCCTCTCCCTGTGTGACACAGGGTCACTCACTGTCCACTCCCTGTGTGACACACAGACACTCACTGCCCACTACCTGTGTGACTCACGGTCACTCACTGCCTACTCCCTGTGTGACACATATTCACTCACTGACCACTCCCTGTGTGACACACGGTCACTCACTGATCACTTCCTGTGTGACTCGTTGTTACTCACTGCCCACTCCCTGTGTGACACAGGGTCACTCACTGCCAACTCCCTTTGTGACACAGGTTCACTCACTGCCCACTCCCTGTGTGACACAGGGTCACTCACTGTCCTCTCCCTGAGTGACACAGGGTCACTCACTGCCCACTCCCTGTGTTACACAGGGTCACTCACTGCCAACTCCCAATGTGACATAGGGCAACTCAGTGACCACTCCCTGTTTGACACATTGTCACTCACTGACCACTCCCAGTGTGACACACACTGTCTCTCACTGACCACTGCCAGCGTGTCATACGGTCACTCACTGACCACACCCAGCGTGACACGGTCACTCACTGACCACTGCCAGCGTGACAAATGGTCACTCACTGACTACTCCCTGTGTGACACACGGTCACTAACTTACCAATCCCAGTGTGACAAACGTTCACTCACTGACCACTCCCAGTGTGACACACGATCACTCACTGACCACTCCCTTTGTGACACATGGTCACTCACTGACCACTTCCTGTGTGAGACATTGTTACTCACTGACCACTCCCTGTGTGACACACGCTCACTCACTGACCACTCTCTGTGTGACACATGGTCAATCACTGACCACTTACTGTGTGACACATCGTCACTCACTGACCACTTCCTGTGTGACTCATTATTACTCACTGATCACTCCCAGAGTGACACGCAGTCACTCGCTGACCACTGCCAGTGTGACTCATTGTTATTCACTTACCACTCCAAGTGTGACAGACAGTCAATCACGGACCACTTCCTGTGTGACTCATTGTTACTCACTGACCACTCCCTGTGTGACACAGGGTCACTCACTGCCTACTCCCTGTGTGACACACGGTCACTCACTGACCACTGCCTGTGTGACACATCTCTCATTCACTGACCACTCCCTGTGTGACACGTTGTCACTCACTGATCACTTCCTGTGTGACTCATTGTTACTGACTGAACACTCCCAGAGTGGCACAGGGTCACTCACTGCCCTCTCCCTCTGTCACACACGGTCACTCACTTCCCACTCCCTTTGTGACACTCGGTCACTCACTCTCCACTCCCTGTGTGACACACAGACACTCACTGCCCTCTCCCTGTGTGACACATGGTGACTCACTGATCACTCCCTGTGTGTCAGAATGTCACTCATTGACCACTCCCTGTGTGACACACGGTCATTCACTGCCCACTCCCTGTGTGACATACATTCACTCACTGACCACTACCTGTGTGACACGTTGTCACTCACTGACCCCTTCCTGTTTGACTCATTGTTTTTGACATGTCCACTCCCAGTGTGATACAGGGTCACTCACTGACCACTCCCAGTGTGACACATGGTCACTCACTGACCACTGCCTGTCTGACACATCTGTCATTCCCTTCCCACTCCCTGTGTGACACAGGGTCACTTACAGCCCACTCCGTATTTGACACAGGGTCACTCACTGCCCACTCCCGGTGTGACACACCGTCACTCACTGCCCACTCCCAGCGTGAGACAGGGTCACTCAGTGCTCACTCCCTGTGTGAGACAGCGTCACTCACTGGCCACTCACTGTGTGACACACGGTCACTCTCTGACAGCTCCCAGATATGACACACGGTCACTCACTGGCCACTCCCAGTGTGACACACTGTCACTCACTGACCACTCCCAGTGTGATACATGGTCACTCACTGGCCACTCCCAGTGAGACACATGGTCACTCACTTCCCACTCCCTGTGTGACACAGGGTCACTCACTGCCCAATCCCTGTGTGACACAGCGTCACTCACTGCCCATTCTCTGTGTGACACACCTTCACTCTCTGACCACTCCCAGTGTGACACATGGTCAATAACTGGCCACTCCCAGCATGACACACGGTCACTCACTGACCACTCTCTGTGTGACACGTGATTACTCACTGACCACTCCATGTGAGACACAGGGTCACTCACTGCCCACTCCCTGTGTGAGACAGGTCACTCCCTGCTCACTCCCTTTGTGACACAGGGTCACACATTGCCCAATCCCTGTTTGACAAATGGTCACTCACTGACCACTCGCTCTGACACACACCGTCACTCAGTGCCCACTCCCTGTGTGACACATTGTTACTCACTGGCCACTCCCAGTGTGACACACGGTTACTCACTGACCACTCTCTTTGTGACACGTGGTCATTCACTGACCACTTCTTGTGTGACGCACGGTCACTCACTGACCACTCCTTGTGTGACACACAGTCACTCACTGAACACTCCCTGTGTGACACATTGTTACTCACTTGCCACTCCCAGTTTGACACACGGTTACTCACTGACCACTCCCTGTGTGACACACGGTCACTCACTGACCACTTCCTGTGTGACACACGGTCACTCACTGGCCACTCCCTATGTGACACACGGTCACTCACTGGCTTTCCCAGCGTGACACACGGTCACTCACTGACCACACCCGGTGTGACACAGGGTCACTCACTGGCCACTCCCAGTGTTACACACTGTCACTCACTGACCACTCCCAGTGTGATACATGGTCACTCACTGGCCACTCCCAGTGTTACACATGGTCACTCACTGGCCACTCCCAGTGTGACACACGGTCACTCAATGGCCACTCCCTGTGTGACACACTGTCACTCGCTGACCACTCCATGTGTGATACAGGGTCACTCACTGACCACTCCCAGTGTGACACATGGTCACTCACTGACCACTGCCTGTCTGACACATCTGTCATTCACTGACCACTCCCAGTGCGATGCGTTGTCACTCACTGACCCCTTCCTGTGTGACTCATTGTTACTCACATGTCCACTCCCTGTGTGCTACTGGGTCAATCACTGACCACTGCATGTCGGACACATCTGTCATTCACTGCCCACTCTCTGCATGATACAGGGTCACTCACTGCCCACTCCGTGTTTGACACAGGGTGACTCACTGCCCACTCCCTGTGTGACACAGGGTCACTCCCTGCCCACTCCCTGTGTGACACAGGGTCACTCACTGCCCACTCCCTGTGTGATACAGGGTCACTCACTGCCCACTTCATGTCTGACACACGGTCACTCACTGCCCAATCCCTTGTTGACACAGGGTCACTCACTGCCCACTCCCTGTGTGATACAGGGTCACTCACTGCTCACTCCCTGTGTGACAATGGGTCACTCACTACCCTCTCCCTGTGTCACACAGGGTCACTCACTGCCCTCTCCCTGTGTGACACACGGTCACTCACTGCCCTCTCTCTGTGTGACACAGGTTCACTCACTGCCCTCTCCCTGTGTGACACAGGGTCTCTCACTTCCCGCACCCTGTGTGACACATTGTTACTCACTTTCCACTCCCAGTGTGACACACGGTCACTCACTGCCCACTCCCTGTGTGACACATGGTCACTCACTTCCCACTCCCTTTGTGACACTTTGTTACTCACTGGCCACTCTCAGTGTGACACACGTTCACTCACTGGCCACTCCTTGTGTGACACACGGTCACTCACTGGCCACTCCTTGTGTGACACACGGTCACTCACTGACCACTCCCTGTGAGACACACGGTCACTCACTGCCTTCTCCCTCTGTGACACATTGTTACTCACTGGCCACTCCCAATGTGGCACACGGTCACTCACTGCCCTTCACAGCGTGACACACGGTCACTCACTGAGCACTCCCAGTGTGACACACGGTCACTCACTGGCCACTCCCAGTGTTACACATGGTCACTCACTGGCCACTCCCAGTGTTACACACGGTCACTCACTGGCCACTCCCAGTGTGACACACAGTCAATCACTGACCACTCCATGTGTGAGACAGGGTCACTCACTGCCCATTCCCTGTGTGACACAGCGTCACTCACTGGCCACTCCCAGTGTTACACACAGTCACTCAATGGCCACTCCCTGTGTTACACACTGTCACTCGCTGACCACTCCATGTGTGACACAGGGTCACTCACTGACCACTCCCAGTGTGACACAGGGTCACTCACTGCCCACTCCCTCTGTGACACACTGTCACTCACTGCCCAATCCCTTGTTGACACAGGGTCACTCACTGCCCACTCCCTGTGTGAGAGAGGGTCACTCACTGCTCACTCCCTGTGTGACAATGGGTCACTCACTACCCTCTCCCTGTGTGACACAGGGTCACTCACTGCCCTGTCCGTTTGTGACGCAGGGTCACTCACTGCCCTCTCCCTGTGTGACACAGGGTCACTCACTGCGATCCCTCTGTGACACACAGGGTCGCTCACTGCCCTCTCTCTGTGTGACACAGGGTCACTCACTGCCCTCTCCCTGTGTGACACAGGGTCACTCACTGCCCTCTCCCTCTGTGACACAGGGTCTCTCACTTCCCGCACCCTGTGTGACACATTGTTAATCACTTTCCACTCCCAGTGTGACACACGTTCACTCACTGACCACTCCCTGTGTGACACATTGTTACTCACTTTCCACTCCCAGTGTGACACACGGTCACTCACTGCCCACTCCCTGTGTGGCACACGGTCACTCACTGCCCACTCCCTTTGTGACACATGTTCACTCACTTCCCACTCCCTGTGTGACAGTTTGTTACTCACTGGCCACTCCCAGTGTGACACACTTTCACTCACTGACCACTCCTTGCGTGACACATGGTCACTCACTGGCCACTCCTTGTGTGACACACGGTCACTCACTGACCCCTCGCTGTGAGACACACGGTCACTCACTGCCTTCTCCCTCTGTGACACATTGTTACTCACTGGCCACTCCCAATGTGGCACACGGTCACTCACTGCCCTTCCCAGCGTGACACACGGTCACTCACTGAGCACTCCCAATGTGACACACGGTCACTCACTGGCCACTCCCAGTGTTACACATGGTCACTCACTGGCCACTCCCAGTGTGACACACGGTCACTCACTGGCCACTCCCAGTGTGACACATGGTCACTCACTGACCACTGCATGTGTGACACAGGGTCACTCACTGACCACTCCCAGTGTGACACATGGTCACCCACTGACCACTGCCTGTCTGACACATCTGTCAATCACTGACCACTCCCAGTGCGACGCGTTGTCACTCACTGACCCCTTCCTGTGTGACTCATTGTTACTCACATGTGCACTCCCGGTGTGCTGCTGGGTCAATCACTAACCACTGCCTGTCGGACACATCTGTCACTCACTGCCCACTCCCTGCATGACACAGGGTCACTCACTGCCCACTCCGTGTTTGACACAGGGTGACTCACTGCCCACTCCCTGTGTGACACAGGGTCACTCACTACCCACTTCATGTGTGACACAGGGTCACTCACTGCCCTCTCCCTGTGTGACACAGGGTCACTCACTGCCCACTCCCTGTGTGATACAGGGTCACTCACTGCCCACTTCACGTGTGACACACGGTCACTCACTGCCCAATCCCTTGTTGACACAGGGTCACTCACTGCCCACTCCCTGTGTGATACAGGGTCACTCACTGCTCACTCCCTCTGTGACACGTGATTACTCACTGACCACTCCATGTGAGACACAGGGTCACTCACTGCTCACTCCCTGTGTGAGACAGGTCACTCCCTGCTCACTCCCTGTGTGACACAGGGTCACACATCTCTCAATCCCTGTTTGACAAATGGTCACTCACTGACCACTCGCTCTGAGACACACCGTCACTCACTGCCCACTCCCTGTGTGACACATTGTTACTCACTGGCCACTCCCAGTGTGACACACGGTTACTCACTGACCACTCTCTGTGTGACACGTGGTCATTCACTGACCACTCCTTGTGTGACACACAGTCACTCACTGACCACTCCCTTTGTGACACATTGTTACTCACTTGCCACTCCCAGTGTGACACACGGTTACTCACTGACCACTCCCTGTGTGACACATGGTCACTCACTGACCACTTCCTGTGTGACACACGGTCACTCACTGGCCACTCCATATGTGACACACGGTCACTCACTGGCTTTCCCAGCGTGACACACGGTCACTCACTGACCACACCCGGTGTGACACAAGGTCACTCATTGGCCACTCCCAGTGTTACACATGGTCACTCAATGGCCACTCCCTGTGTGACACACTGTCACTCGCTGACCACTCCATGTGTGACACACGGTCACTCACTGACCACTCCCAGTGTGACACAGGGTCACTCACTGCCCACTCCCTGTGTGAGACAGGCTCACTCCCTGCTCACTCCCTGTGTGACAATGGGTCAGTCACCACCCTCGCCCTGTGTGACACAGGGTCACTCACTGCCCTGTCGGTTTGTGACACTGGGTCACTCACTGCCCTCTCCCTGTGTGACACAGGGTCACTCACTGCGATCCCTGTGTGACACACAGGGTCGCTCACTGCCCTCTCTCTGTGTGACACAGGGTTACTCACTGCCCTCTCCCTGTGTGACACAGGGTCACTCACTGCCCTCTCCCTGTGTGACACCGGGTCTCTCACTTTCCGCACCCTGTGTGACACATTGTTACTCACTTTCCACTCCCAGTGTGACACACGTTCACTCACTGGCCACTCCCTGTGTGACACATTGTTACTCACTTTCCACTCCCAATGTGACACACGGTCACTCACTGCCAACTCCCTGTGTGGCACACGGTCACTCATTGCCCACTCCCTGTGTGACACATGGTCACTCACTTCCCACTCCCTGTGTGGCACTTTGTTACTCACTGGCCACTCCCAGGGTGACACAAGTTCACTCACTGACCACTCCTTGTGTGACACAGTGTTACTCTCTGGCCACTCCCAGTGTGACACACGGTTACTCACTGACCACTCTCTGTGTGACAGATGGTCACTCACTGCCCACTCCCTCTGTGACACACGGTCACTCACTGGCCACTCCCTATGTGACACACGGTCACTCACTGGCTTTCCCAGCGTGACACATGGTCACTCACTGACCACACCCGGTGTGACACAGGGTCACTCACTGACCACTCCCAGTGTGACACAGGGTCACTCACTGCCCACTCCCTCTTTGACACATGGTCACTCACTGCCCTCTCCCAGTGTGTGACACGGTCACTCACTGCCCTCTCCCTGTGTGACACAGGGTCACTCACTGCGATCCCTCTGTGACACACAGGGTCGCTCACTGCCCTCTCTCTGTGTGACACAGGGTTACTCACTGCCCTCTCCCTGTGTGACACAGGGTCACTCACTGCCCTCTCCCTGTGTGACACAGGGTCTCTCACTTCCCGCACCCTGTGTGACACATTTTTAATCACTTTCCACTCCCAATGTGACACATGTTCACTCACTGACCACTCCCTGTGTGACACATTGTTACTCACTTTCCACTCCCAGTGTGACACATGGTCACTCACTGCCCACTCCCTGTGTGGCACACGATCACTCACTGCCCACTCCCTGTGTGACACATGGTCACTCACTTCCCACTCCCTGTGTGACACTTTGTTACTCACTGGCCACTCCCAGTGTGACACACGTTCACTCACTGACCACTCCTTGTGTGACACACGGTCACTCACTGGCCACCCCTTGTGTGACACACGGTCACTCACTGACCACTCCCTGTGAGACACACGGTCACTCACTGCCTTCTCCCTCTGTGACAAATTCTTACTCACTGGCCACTCCCAATGTGGCACACGGTCACTCACTGCCCTTCCCAGCGTGACACACGGTCACTCACTGAGCACTCCCAGTGTTACACACGGTCACTCACTGGCCACTACCAGTGTGACACACGGTCAATCACTGACCACTCCATGTGTGACACAGGGTCACCCACTGCCCATTCCCTGTGTGACACAGCGTCACTCACTGGCCACTCACTGTGTGACACACGGTCACTCTCTGACCACTCCCAGATATGACACACGGTCACTCACTGGCCACTCCCAACGTGACACACTTTCACTCACTGACCACTCCCAGTGTGATACATGGTCACTCACTGGCCACTCCCAGTGTTACACATGGTCTTTCACTGGCCACTCCCATTGAGACACACGGTCACTCACTGCCTTCTCCCTCTGTGACAAATTCTTACTCACTGCCCATTCCCTATGTGACACAGCGTCACTCACTGCCCATTCTCTGTGTGACACACGGTCACTCTCTGACCACTCCCAGTGTGAGACATGGTCAATCATTGGCCACTCCCAGCATGACACACGGTCACTCACTGACCACTCTCTGTGTGACACGTGATTACTCACTGACCACTCCATGTGAGACACAGGGTCGCTCACTGCCCGCTCCCTGTGTGAGACAGGTCACTCCCTGCTCACTCCCTGTGTGACACAGGGTCACACATTGCCCAATCCCTGTTTGACAAATGGTCACTCACTGACCACTCGCTCTGACACACACCGTCACTCACTGCCCACTCCCTGTGTGACACATTGTTACTCACTTGCCACTCCCAGTGTGACACACAGTTACTCACTGACCACTTCCTGTGTGACACACGGTCACTCACTGACCACACCCGGTGTGACACAGGGTCACTCACTGGCCACTCCCAGTGTTACACACGGTCACTCAATGGCCACTCCCTGTGTGACACACTGTCACTCGCTGACCACTCCATGTGTGATACAGGGTCACTCACTGACCACTCCCTGTGTGACACATGGTCACTCACTGACCACTGCCTGTCTGACACATCTGTCATTCACTGACCACTCCCAGTGTGACACGTTGTCACTCACTGACCCCTTCCTGTGTGACTCATTGTTTTTGACATGTCCACTCCCTGTGTGATACAGGGTCACTCACTGACCACTGCCTGTCTGACACATCTGTCATTCCCTTCCCACTCCCTGTGTGACACAGGGTCACTCACTGCCCTCTCCCTGTTTGACACAGGGTCACCTTCTTCCCACACCCTATGTGACACATGGTCACTCAATGCCCACTCCCTGTGTGACATGTGGTCACTCACTGACCACTTCCTGTGTGACACACGGTCACTCACCGACCACTCCCTGTGAGACACGTATTCAATCACTGCCTTCTCCCTCTGTGACACATTGTTACTCACTGGCCAATCCCAGTGTGACACACGGTCACTCACTGGCCCCTCCCAGTGTAACACATGGTCACTCACTGACCACTCTCTGTGTAACACGTGATCACTCACTGACCACTCCCTGTGTGACACACGGTCACTCACTGACCACTCCCTGTGTGACACAGTTTCACTCACTGCCCACTCCCTGTGTCAGACAGCTCACTCACTGCTCACTCCCTGTGTGACACAGGGTCACTCACTGCCCTCTCCCTGTGTGAGACAGGGTCACTCACTGCCCTCTCCCTGTGTGACACAGGGTCATTCACTGCCATCTCCCTGTGTGACACAGGGTCACTCACTGCCCACTCCCTGTGTGACATAGGGTCACTCACTGCCCTCTCCCTGTGTGACACAGGTTCACTCAATGCCCACTCCCTGTGTGACACAGGGTCACTCATTGCCCTCTCACTGTGTGACACAGGGTCACTCACTGCCCACTCCCTGTGTGACACAGGGTCACTCACTGCCCACTCCCTCTGTGACACACGGTCACTCACTGCCCAATCCCTTGTTGACACAGGGTCACTAACTGACCACTGCCTGTCTGACACATGGTCATTCACTGACCACTCCCTATGTGAGACATTGTTACTCACTTGCCTCTCCCAGTGTGTCAAATGGTCACTCACTGGCCACTCCCAGTGTTACACACGGTCACTCATTGACCATTCACAGTGTGACACACTGTCACTCACTGACCACTCCCAGTGTGACCCACGGTCACTCACTGACCATTCTCTGTGTGACACCTTGTCACTCACTTCCCACTCCCTGTGTGACACAGGGTCACTCACTGCCCATTCCCTGTGTGACACAGCGTCACTCACTGCCCTCTCTCTGTGTGACACATGGTCAGTCACTGACCACTCCCTGTGAGACACACGGTCACTCACTGCCCACTCCCTGTGTTACAATTGTTACTCACTGGCCACTCCCAGCGTGACAAACGGTCACTCACTGACCACTCCCAGTGTGACACAAGGTCACTCACTGCCCACTCCCTGTGTGACAAGGGTCACTCACTGCCCTCTCCCTGTATGACGCAGGGTCACTCACTTCCCACACCCTGTGTGACACACGGTCACTCAATGCCCACTACCTGTGTGACAAAGTGTCACACAATGCCCACTCCCTGTGTGACACAGGGTCACTCACAGACCACTCGCTGTGAGACACATGGTCACTCACTGCCCTCTCCCTGGGTGACACATTGTTACTCACTGGCCACTGCCAGTGTGACACACAGTTACTCACTGATCACTCTCTGTGTGACACGTGGTCACTCACTGACCACTTCTTGTGTGACACACGGTCACTCATTGACCACTCCCTGTGTGACACATTTTTCCTCACTTGCCACTCCCAGTGTGACACACGGTCACTCACTGGCCACTCCCTGTGTGACACACGGTCACTCACTGACCACTGCCTTTGTAACACAATGTTACTCACTGGCCACTCCCAGTGTGACCCACGGTCACTCTCTGGCCTTTCCCAATGTGGCCCACGGTCACTCACTCACCACTCTCTGTGTGACACAGGGTCACTCACTGACCACTCCATGTGTGACACAGGGTCACTCACTGACCACTCCCAGTGTGACACATGGTCACTCACTGACCACTGCCTTTCTGACACATCTGTCATTCACTGACCACTCCCAGTGTGACACATGGTCACTCACTGACCACTGCCTTTCTGACACATCTGTCATTCACTGACCACTCCCAGTGTGACACGTTGTCGCTCACTGACCCCTTCCTGTGTGACTCATTGTTACTGACATGTCCACTCCCTGTGTGATACAGGGTCACTCACTGACCACTGCCTGTCTGACACATCTGTCATTCACTGTCCACTCCCTGTGTGACAGAGGGTCACTCACTGCCCACTCCGTGTTTGACACAGGGTCACTCACTGCCCATTCCCTGTGTGACACACGGTCACTCACTGCCCTCTCCCTGTGTCACACACGGTCACTCACTTCCCTCTCCGTGTGTGACACACGTTCACTCACTGACCACTCCCTGTGTGACACATGGCCACTCACTGACCACACCCTGTGTGACACACGGTCACTAACTGACCACTCCCTGTGTGTCACACGGTAACTCACTCACCACTCCCTTTGTGACACATGGTCACTCACTGCCCACTGTTGGTGTGACATAGGGTCACTCATGGCCCTCTCCCTGTGTGACACAGGGTCACTCATTGCCCTCTCACAGTATGAGACAGTGTCACTCACTGCTCACTCCCTGTGTGACACAGGGTCACTCACTGCCCTGTCCCTGTGTGACACAGGGTCACTCACTGGCCACTCCCTGTGTGACTCAGGGTCACTCAACTGCCCTCTCCCTGTGTGACACAGGGTCACTCACTGTCCACTCCCTTTGTGACACAGGGTCACTCACTGCCCTCTCCCTGTGTGACACAGGATCACTCACTTCCCACACCCTGTGTGACACACAGTCACTCAATGCCCACTCTCTGTGTGACACAGGGTCACACATTGCCCACTCCCTGTGTGACACAGGGTCACTCACTGACCACTCGCTGTGAGACACACGGTCACTCACTGCCCACTCCCTCTGTGACATATTGTTACTCACTGGCCACTCCCAGTGTGACACACGTTTACTCACTGACCACTCCCTGTGTGACACGCGGTCACTCACTGTCCACTTCCTGTGTGACACACCATCACTCACTGACCACTCCTTGTGTGACAAACGGTCACTCACTGACACTGACTGTGTGACATACTGTTACTCACTTGCCACTCCCAGTGTGACACACGGTCAGTCACTGGCCACACCCTTTGTGACACCGGGTCACTCACTGACAACTCCCTTGAGACACACGGTTATTCACTGCCCTCTCCCTGTGTGACACATTGTTACTCACTGACCACTCCCAGTGTGACACACGGTCAGTCACTGACCACTCTCTCTGTGACACAGGGTCACTCACTGACCACTTCCTGTGTGACACATGGTCTCTCACTGACCACTCCCTGTGTGACACACGCTCACTCACACCCCACTCCCTGTGTGACACATGGTCACTCACTGACCACTCCCAGTCTGACACATGGTCACTCACTGCCCACTCCCAGTGTGACTCATTGTTACTCACTGGCCACTCCCAGTGTGACACGTGGTCACTCAGTGACCACTTCCTGTGTGACACATGGTCACTCACTGACCACTCCCAGTCTGACACATGGTCACTCACTGCCCACTCCCAGTGTGACTCATGGTCACTCACTGCCCACTACATGTGTGACACATTGTTAATCACTGGCCACTCCCAGTGTGACACATGGTCACTCACTGACCACTCTCTGTGTGACATGTGGTCACTCACTGACCACTTCCTGTGTGACACACGGTCACTCACTTCCCACACCCTGTGTGACACACGGTCACTCAATGCCCACTCCCTGTGTGACACAGGGTAACACATTGCCCACTCCCTGTGTGACACAGGGTCACTCACAGACCACTCACTGTGAGACACACAGTCACTCATTGACCACTCCCTGTGTGACACATTGTTACTCACTGGCCACTCCCAGTGTGACACACAGTTACTCACTGACCACTCTCTGTATGACAGGTGGTCACTCACTGACCACTCCCTGTGTGACACACGGTCACTCACTGACCACTCCTTTTGTGACACATTGTTACTCACTGGCCACTCCCAGTGTGACACACGGATACACTCTGGCCTCTCCCAATGTGTCCCACGGTCACTCACTGACCGCTCTCTGTGTGACACGTGTTCACTCACTTCCCACTCCCTGTGTGACACAGGGTCACTCACTGACCACTCCATGTGTGACACAGGGTCACTCACTGACCACTTCCAGTGTGACACATGGTCATTCACTGACCACTGCCTTTCTGACACATCTGTCATTTACTGACCACTCCCATTGGGACACGTTGTCACTCACTGACCACTTCCTGTGTGACTCATTGTTACTGACATGTCCACTCCCTGTGTGATACAGGGTCACTCACTGACCACTGCCTGTCTGACACATCTGTCATTCACTGCCCACTCCCTGTGTGACAGAGGGTCACTCACTGCCCACTCCGTGTTTGATACAGGGTCACTCACTGCCCACTCCCTGTGTGACACACTCTCACTCACTGCCCACTCCGTGTGTGACACAGGGTCACTCACTGCCCTCTCCCTGTGTGAGACAGAGTCACCTACTGCTCACTCCCTGTGTGACACAGGGTCACTCACTGCCCTGTCCCTGTGTGACACAGGGTCACTCACTGGCCACTCCCTGTGTGACTCAGGGTCACTCACACCCCACTCCTTGTGTGACACATTGTTACTCACTGGCCACTCCCAGTGTGACACACAGTCACTCACTGCCCACTCCCTGTGTGACACATGGTCACTCACACCCCACTCCCTGTGTGACACATTGTCATTCACTGCTCACTCCTTTTGTGACACACGGTCACTCACTGCCCACTCCTTTTGTGACACACGGTCCCTCACTGCCCACTTCCTGTGTGACACACGCTCACTCACACCCTACTCCCTGTGTGACACGCGGTCACTCACTGACCACTCTGTGTGCTACACGGTCACTCACTGCCCTCTCCCTGTGTGACACATTGTTACTCACTGGCCACTCCCAGTGTGACACACGGTCACTCACTGCCCACTCCCTGTGTGACACACGCTCACTCACACCCCACTCCCTGTGTAACACATGGTCACTCACTGCCCACTCCTTGTGTGACACACGGTCACTCACTGGCCATGCTCTGTGCTATGCAGTCACTCACTGCCCTCTCCCTGATTGACACATTGTTAATCACTGGCCACTCCCAGTGTGACACACGGTCACTCACTGCCCACTCCCTGTGTGACACATGGTCACTCACACCCCACTCCCTTTGTGACACATGGTCATTCACTGCCCACTCCTTTTGTGACACACGGTCACTCACTGCCCACTCCCTGTGTGACACACGGTCACTCACTGCCCTATTCCAGTGTGACACACGGTCACTCACTGCCCACTCCCTGTGTGACACAGGTTCACTCATTGGCCACTCCCTGTGTGACACAGGTTCACCCACTGACCACTTCATGTGTGACACAGGGTCACTCACTGTCCACTCCCAGTGTGACACACGGTCACTCACTGACCACACTGTGTGCTACATGGTCACTCACTGCCCTCTCCCTGTGTGACACATTGTTACTCACGGGCCACTCCCAGTGTGGCACACGGTTACTCACTGCCCACTCCTTGTGTCACACACGCTCACTCACACCACACTCCCTCTGTGACATGCGGTCACTCACTGACCACTCTGTGTGCCACATGGTCACTCACTGGTCACTCTGTGTGCTACACGGTCACTCACTGCCCTCTCCCTGTGTGACAAATTGTTACTCACTGGCCACTCCCAGTGTGACACACGGTAACCCACTGCCCACTCCCTATGTGACACACGCTCACTCACACCCCACTCCATGTGTGACACATGGTCACTCACTGCCCACTCCTTGTGTGACACACGGTCACTCACTGCCCACTCCCTGTGTGACACACGGTCACTCACTGCCCACTCCCTGTGTGACACACACTCACTCACTGCCCACTCCCTGTGTGACACACGCTCACTCACTGCCCACTCCCTGTGTGACACATGGTCACTCACTGCCCACTCCCTTTGTGACACAGGGTCACTCACTGACCACTTCCTGTGTGACACACGATCACTCACTGACCACTCTGTGTGCCACGCGGTCACTCACTGCCCTCTCCCTTTGTGACACACTGTTACTCACTGGCCACTCCCTATGAGACACACGGTCACTCACTGCCCACTCCCTGTGTGACACATGGTCACTCACACCCCACTCCCTGTGTGACACACGGTCACTCACTGCCCACTCCTTGTGTGACACACGGTCAATCACTGCCCACTCCCTGTGTGACACACGGTCACTCACTGCCCACTCCCTGTGTGACACACACTCACTCACTGCCCACTCCCTGTGTGACACATGGTTACTCACTGCCCATTCTCTGTGTTCCACAGGGTCACTCACTGACCACTCCCTGTGTGACACACGGTCAATCACTGACCACTCCCAGTGTGACACACGGTCACTCAATGCCCACTCCCTGTGTGACAAATGGTCACTCACACCCCACTCCCTGTGTGACACACGGTCACTCACTGCCCACTCCTTGTGTGACACACGGTCACTCATTGCCCACTCCCAGCGTGACACACGGTCACTCACTGACCACTCTGCGTGCTACACGGTCACTCACTGCCCTCTCCCTGTGTGACACATTGTTACTCACTGGCCACTCCCAGTGTGACACACGATCACTCACTGCCCACTCCCTGTGTGACACAGTGTCACTCATTGGCCACTCCCTGTGTGACACAGGGTCACTCACTGACCACTTCCTGTGTGACACAGAGTCACTCACTGTCCACTTCCAGTGTGACACACGGTCACTCACTGACCACTCTGTGTGCTACACGGTCACTCACTGACCACTCTCTGTGCTACACGGTCACTCACGGCCCTCTCCCTTTGTGACACATTGTTACTCACTGGCCACTCCCAGTGTGACACACGGTCACTCACTGCCCACTCCCTGTGTGACACATGGTCACTCACACCCCACTCCCTGTGTGACACACGGTCACTCACTGCCCACTCCCTGTGTGACACACGGTCACTCACTGCCCACTCCCTGTGTGACACACGCTCACTCACTGCCCACTCCCTGTGTGACACAGTTTCACTCACTGACCACTTCCTGTGTGACACAGAGTCACTCACTGTCCACTTCCAGTGTGACACACGGTCACTCACTGACCACTCTGTGTGCTACACTGTCACTCACTGCCCTCTCCCGGTGTGACACATTGTTACTCACTGGCCACTCCCAGTGTGACACACGGTCACTCACTGCCCACTTCCTGTGTGACACACGCTAACTCACACCCCACTCCCTGTGTGACACACGGTCACTCACTGACCACTCTGTGTGCTACACGGTCACTCACTGACCACTCTGTGTGCTACACCGTCACTCACTGCCCTCTCTCTTTGTGACACATTGTTACTCACTGGCCACTCGCAGTGTGACACACGGTCACTCACTGCCCACTCCCTGTGTGACACATGGTCACTCACACCCCACTCCCTGTGTGACACACGGTCACTCACTTCCCACTCCTTGTGTGACACACGGTCACTCACTGCCCCTTCCCTGTGTGACACACGGTCACTCACTGCCCACTCCCTGTGTGACACACGGTCACTCACTGCCCACTCCCTGTGTGACACATGGTCACTCACACCCCACTCCCTGTGTGACACAGGGTCACTCACTGCCCACTCCTTGTGTGACATACGGTCACTCACTGCCCCCTCCCTGTGTGACACATGGTCACTCACTGCCCACTCCCTGTGTGACACACGGTCACTCACTGCCCACTCCCTGTGTGACACACACTCACTCACTGCCCACTCCCTGTGTGACACACGCTCACTTACTGCCCACTCCCTGTGTGACACATGGTCACTCACTGCCCACTCGCTTTGTGACACAGGGTCACTCACTGACCACTTCCTGTGTGACACACGGTCACTCACTGACCACTCCCACTGTGACACACGGTCACTCACTGACCACTCTATGTGCCACGCGGTCACTCACTGCCCTCTCCCTTTGTGACATATTGTTACTCACTGGCCACTCCCAGTGTGACACACGGTCACTCACTGCCCACTCCCTGTGTGACACATGGTCACTCACACCCCACTCCCTGTGTGACACACGGTCACTGACTGCCCACTCCTTGTGTGACAAACGGTCACTTACTGCCCTCTCCCTGTGTGACACACGGTCACTCACTGCCCACTCCCTGTGTGACACACACTCACTCACTGGCCACTCCCAGTGTGACACACGGTCACTCACTGCCCATTCTCTTTGTGCCACAGGGTCACTCACTGACCACTTCCTGTGTGACACACGGTCACTCACTGACCACTCCCAGTGTGACACACGGTCACTCACTGCCCACTCCCTTTGTGACACATGGTCACTCACACCCCACTCCCTGTGTGACACACGGTCACTCACTGCCCACTCCTTGTGTGACACATGGTCACTCGCTGCCCACTCCCAGCGTGACATACGGTCACTCACTGACCACTCTGTGTGCTACACGGTCACTCACTGCCCTCTCCCTGTGTGACACATTGTTACTCACTGGCCACTCCCAGTGTGACACACGGTCACTCACTGCCCACTCCCTGTGTGACACAGTGTCACTCATTGGCCACTCCCTGTGTGACACAGGGTCACTCACTGACCACTTCCTGTGTGACACAGAGTCACTCACTGTCCACTTCCAGTGTGATACACGGTCACTCACTGACCACTCTGTGTGCTACACGGTCACTCACTGCCCTCTCCCTGTGTGACACATTGTTACTCACTGGCCACTCCCAGTGTGAGACACGGTCAGTCACGGCCCACTTCCTGTGTGACACATGCTCACTCACACCCCACTCCCTGTGTGACACACGGTCACTCACTGACCACTTGATGTGCTACACGGTCACGCACTGACCACTCTGTGTGCTACACGGTCACTCACTGCCCTCTCCCTTTGTGACACATTGTTACTCACTGGCCACTCCCAGTGTGACGCACGGTCACTCACTGCCCACTCCCTGTGTGACACATGGTCACTCACACCCCTCTCCCTGTGTGACACACGGTCACTCACTGCCCACTCCCTGTGTGACACACGGTCACTCACTGCCCCCTCCCTGTGTGACACATGGTCACTCACTGCCCACTCCCTGTGTGACACACGGTCACTCACTGCCCACTCCCTGTGTGACACACACTCACTCACTGCCCACTCCCTGTGTGACACACGCTCACTCACTGCCCACTCCCTGTGTGACACATGGTCACTCACTGCCCACTCCCTTTGTGAGACAGGGTCACTCACTGACCACTTCCTGTGTGACACACGGTCACTCACTGACCACTCCCACTGTGACACACGGTCATTCACTGACCACTCTGTGTGCCACGCGGTCACTCACTGCCCTCTCCCTTTGTGACACATTGTTACTCACTGCCCACTCCCTGTGTGACACACGGTCACTCACTGCCCATTCTCTGTGTGCCACAGGGTGACTCACTGACCACTTCCTGTGTGACACACGGTCACTCACTGACCACTCCCAGTGTGACACATGGTCACTCACACCCCACTCCCTGTGTGACACACGGTCACTCACTGCCCACTCCCAGCGTGACACACGGTCACTCACTGACCACTCTGTGTGCTACACGGTCACTCACTGCCCTCTCCCTGTGTGACACATTGTTACTCACTGGCCACTCCCAGTGTGACACACGGTCACTCACTGCCCACTCCCTGTGTGACACAGTGTCACTCATTGGCCACTCCCTGTGTGACACATTGTTACTCACTGGCCACTCCCAGTGTGACACACGGTCACTCACTGCCCACTTCCTGTGTGACACACACTCACTCACACCCCACTCCCTGTGTGACACACGGTCACTCACTGACCACTCTGTGTGCTACACGGTCACTCGCTGACCACTCTGTGTGCTACACGGTCATTCACTGTCCTCTCCCTTTGTGACACATTGTTACTCACTGGCCACTCCCAGTGTGACACACGGTCACTCACTGCCCACTCCCTGTGTGACACATGGTCACTCACACCCCACTCCCTATGTGACACACGGTCACTCACTTCCCACTCCTTGTGTGACACACGGTCACTCACTGCCCCCTCCCTGTGTGACACACGGTCACTCACTGCCCACTCCCTGTGTGACACAGGGTCACTCACTGACCAATTCCTGTGTGACACAGAGTCACTCACTGTCCACTTCCAGTGTGACACACGTTCACTCACTGCCCACTTCCTGTGTGACACACGCTCACTCACACCCCACTCCCTGTGTGACACACGGTCACTCACTGACCACTCTGTGTGCTACACGGTTACTCACTGCCCTCTCCCTTTGTGACACATTGTTACTCACTGGCCACTCCCAGTGTGACACATGGTCACTCACTTCCCACTCCCTGTGTGACACATGGTCACTCACACCCCACTACCTGTGTGACACACGGTCACTCACTTCCCACTCTCTGTGTGACACATGGTCACTCACTGCCCACTCCCTGTGTGACACATGGTCACTCACACCCCACTCCCTGTGTGACACACGGTCACTCACTGCCCACTCCTTGTGTGACATACGGTCACTCACTGTCCCCTCCCTGTGTGACACACGGTCACTCACTGCCCACTCCCTTTCTGACACACGTTCACTCAGCTCCCCCTCTCGCTGATCGTCTTTCAGTCCTCTCCTCTCCCTGGTGGTCGCTCAGCCCTCCCCCCCATCCCCTAATCTCTCTGGTGGTCACTCAACCCTTGCTCCCTCCTCCTTGGTGGTCATTCAGCGCCTCCTCTAACTGCTGATCCCTCAACATTCATTTACCCAGGTAATCATTGTCGGCTGTCACTAAACCCTGACCACTGCATTCTGACCCGTTGGATATTCAAATGTTGGTGAAATTCCAGAAGAGGCTGATCCTGGAGAATCCCAGGTGGTGGGAAAGTATGAATCTCCAGGATTCTTCCAGATCTAGTTTCAGTTCTGAATGTTGACCCCAGGTTCGGGATCTGAGAAATCTGCTGCTGATCCCTGTGGGAATCCCAGCTGGGAGTCTCAGGGTTTGGTATGAAATTGCAGCAAATTCCTGGGCAGTTCCCCGGAGACCAAATTCCAGGAATTCTTGGCAGCTTTGGCTGCAAACAGTGGCTGGAGACAGAGCATGACTCCTGAGGATGAGCGAGTGTTCCCTCACCGGCTCAGGACCACTGGTCCCAAGGAGACTTCAAACCGAGCAGTCACCCCAATCATCTCGTAGCAGTGTTAGGGGCAGAAAAACCCACTGGGGGGCAACAAATGAAACAACTGTGCTAAACTTAAATAAGGGTAATTGCAAAGGAATAAGAGCAGAGTTGGCTGGAGTGGACTGGGAAAGGAGTTTAGCAGAAAAGACAGTTGATGAACTATGGCAGATGTTTAAGAAGACAGTTCATGGCTCACAACAAAGATATATCCCAGGAAGGGGATAAACCAACCATGGTTAACCACGGAAGCTAAAGATAGTATCAAATTGAATGAGAACCATTCATGTGGCAAAGATTAGTGGTGAGCCAGAGAACTGGGAAAGTTTTAAAAACCAAAAGAGGATGACCAAAAATATAATAAAAAGGGAGAAAATAAACTTTGAGGGTAAACTAGCAAGTAATATAAAAACAGACAGTAAGAGCTTCTTTAAATATATAAGAAGGAAGGGAGAGGCCAAAGTGAACATTGGCCCCTTAGAGAATGAGGCTGGGGGAATAATAATGGGAAACCAGGATATGGCAAAGGAGCAGTGGATCCACTGGTGGTAATCTTCCTTACTTTTATGTTCAACCCCTCATAGTAAAGGATAGCATTCCATCAGTCTTCTGAGATCAAGGGGAACTAGTAGATGTAGTATATTTGGATTTCCAAAAGGTGTTCGATAAGGTACCGCACTTAATAAGGTCAGAGTCCATGGTGTTGGGGGTAGTGTATTAGCGTGGATAGCGGATTGGATCACTAATAGAAGACAGAGAGTTAGAATTAGGGGTAAAAACAAAAAATTGCGGATGCTGGAAATCCAAAACAAAAACAGAATTACTTGGAAAAACTCAGCAGGTCTGGCAGCATCGGCGGAGAAGAAAAGAGTTGACGTTTCGAGTCCTCATGACATTTCAACAATTAGGGGGGCATTTTCAGGATGGCAACCTATAACTAGTGGAGTGCCACAGGGCTCAGTGCTGGGGCTGCAATTATTTCCAATATATATTAATGACTTGGATAAGGGAAGTGAATGTACTATTGCCAAGTTTGCGCTTGACACAAAAATAGGTGGGAAGGCAAGTGGTGAAGATGACAGAGTCTACAGAGGGATATAGACGGGCTAAGTGAGTGGGCAAAAACTTGGCAGATGGAATATACTGTGGGAAAATGTGAGGTTATGCACTTTGGCAAGAAGAATAGAGGAGCTGAATATTATTTAAATGGAGAAAGACTGCAGAAAGCTGCAGCACAGAGGGATTTGGGGGTCCTGGTGCATGAATCACGCTGGCATACATGTTCAGCCGGTGATAGGGAAGCAAATGGAATATTGGCCTTTATTTCAAAGGGAATGGCGTTCAAAAATAGCTGAGTCTTGCTAAAACGATACATGGCACTAGTTAGACCACACCTAGAATACTGTGAACAGTTTTGGTCCCTTATCTAAGGAAAGATATACTAGCATTTGGGGCAGTCCAGAGAAGGTTCACTAGGTTAAGCCTGGAAATGGAGGGATTTTCTTATGAGGAGAGGTTGAGTAGGTTGGGCCTGTGCTCATTGAAGTTCAGAAGAATGAGAGGCGACCTTATTGAAACATATAAGATTCTCAGGGGGTTGACAGGGTAGATACTGAGAGGTTGTTTCCCCTCGTGGGAGAGTCTAGGACCAGAGGACATGATCTCAGAGTAAAGGGTCACCCATTTAAGACAGAGATGAAGAGGAATTTCTTCTCTGAGGGTGGTGAATCTGTGGGATTCTTTACAGCAGAGGGCTGTAGAGGCTGGGTCGTTAAATATATTCAAGGCTGAGATAAACAGATTTTTAATCAGTAAAAGGGATCAAGGGTTATGGAGAAAAGGCAGGAAAGTGGAGTTGAGGATTAGCAGATCAGCCATGATCTCATTGAATGGGAGAGCAGACTCGATGGGCAGAATGGCCTACTGTCTGCTCCTGCGTCCTATGGTCTAAATATTCATGGGCAGCAACAAATTCCCCATTGGGGGAACAAAGGGGAAGGGGTTGGGGTGGGGGCTTTTGGGGGTGGAGGAGAGGTTGGGGAAGTGGTTTGGGACAGGGTGAAGGGTGTGGGGGAGGGGTGGGTGTTTAGGTTGGGGATTGAGATTGGGGACAGTGTTGGCTGTGGAGGGGACAGGGTGAGTGTTCAGTGTTGGGTGGGGAGGGAGAGGGATGGGGGTGTTGGGTGCGGATTGGGGTTGTAAACAGCGGTGGGTGGGGAGGGAATGGGTGGGGAGGGGGAGTGGTATGGGACTGGGGTGGGGGATTGGGGAGGGTGTTGGGTGGGAAGGGGAATAGTGTTGGGGGTCTGGAAGAAGGGGGACAGGTGGGGGATAGGGGTCAGGAAGATATTTGGATGGATGAGGAGCATTGTTAGATTTGATTTAATTAAATAACTTGCTTTTTCTGTGTCAGCATTTCACACCCCATCAGCAAACAAATAGGCCTCCAGATTGGCAGAGTCGGGAAATTCAGATTAATAATGTGGGGTATCTCTGATTGACAATGGGGGTATCTCAGATTGACAATGTGGGGTATCTCTGATTGACAATGGGGGTATCTCTGATTGACAATGTGGGGTATCTCTGATTGACAATGGGGGTATCTCAGATTGACAATGGGGGTATCTCTGATTGACAATGTGGGGTATCTCTGATTGACAATGGGGGTATCTCCGATTGACAACGGGGGTATCTCTGATTGACAATGTGGGGTATCTCTGATTGACAATGGGGGTATCTCTGATTGACAATGTGGGGTATCTCTGATTGACAATGGGGGTATCTCTGATTGACAATGTGGGGTATCTCTGATTGACAATGGGGGTATCTCTGATTGACAAAGTGGGGTATCTCTGACTGACAATGTGGGGTATCCCTTATTGACAATGTGGGGTATCTCTGATTGACAATGTGGATTATACCTGATTGACAATGTGGGGTATCCCTGATTGACAATGTGGGGTATGTCTGATTGACAATGTGGGGTATCCCTGATTGACCATGTGGAGTACCTCTGATTGACAATGTGGGGTATCTCTGATTGACATTGTGGATTATCCTGATTGAAAATGTGGGGTATCTCTGATTGACAATGTGGGGTATTCCTGAGTGACAATGTGGGGTATCTCTGATTGACAATGTGGATTATCACTGATTGACAAAGTGGGGTATCTCTGATTGACAATGTGGGGATTATCTGATTGACAATGTGGGGTATCTGTGATTGGCTATGTGGGGTATCCCTGATTGACAATGTGGGGTATCTCTGATTGACAATGTGGGGTATCTCCGATTGACAATGTGGATTATCCCTGATTGACAATGTGGGCTATTCCTGATTGACAATGTGGGGTATCCCTGATTGACAATGTGGGGTATCTCTGATTGACAATGTGGGGTATCTCTGATTGAAAATGTGGGGTATCTGTGATTGACAATGTGGGGTATCTCTGATTGACAACATGGGTTAACTGTGATTGACAATGTGGGGTATGTCTGACTGACAATGTGGATTATCTCTGATTGACAATGTGGGGTATCTCTGATTGAAAATGTGGGGTATCTGTGATTGACAATGTGGGGTATCTCTGACTGACAACATGGGTTAACTGTGATTGACAATGTGGGGTATGTCTGACTGACAATGTGGAATTTCTCTGATTGACAATGTGGGGTATCTCTGATTGAAAATGTGGGATATCTGTGATTGACAATGTGGGGTATCTCTGATTGACAACATGGGTTAACTGTGATTGACAATATGGGGTATGTCTGACTGACAATGTGGATTATCTCTGATTGACAATGTGGGGTATCTCTGATTGAAAATGTGGGGTATCTGTGATTGACAATGTGGGGTATCTCTGATTGACAACATGGGTTAACTGTGATTGACAATGTGGGGTATGTCTGACTGACAATGTGGATTATCTCTGATTGACAATGTGGGGTATCTCTGATTGAAAATGTGGGGTATCTGTGATTGACAATGTGGGGTATCCCTGATTGACAATGTGGATTATCCCTGATTGACAATGTGGGGTATCCCTGATTGACAATGTGGATTATCCCTGATTGACAATGTGGATTATCCCTGATTGACAATGGCGGTATCTCTGATTGACAATGTGGGGTATCTCTGATTGAAAATGTGGGGTATCTCTGATTGACAATGTGGGGTATCTCTGATTGACAATGTGGGGTATCTCTGATTGACAATGTGGGGTATCTCTGATTGAAAATGTGGGGTATCTGTGATTGACAATGGGGGTATCTCTGATTGACAATGTGGGGTATCCCTGATTGACAATGTGGATTATCCCTGATTGACAATGTGGGGTATCCCTGATTGACAATGTGGATTATCCCTGATTGACAATGTGGGGTATCCCTGATTGACAATGTGGATTATCCCTGATTGACAATGTGGATTATCCCTGATTGACAATGGCGGTATCTCTGATTGACAATGTGGGGTATCTCTGATTGAAAATGTGGGGTATCTCTGATTGACAATGTGGGGTATCTCTGATTGACAATGTGGGGTATCTCTTATTGACAATGTGGGGTATCTCTGATTGACAATGTGGGGTATCCCTGATTGACAATGTGGATTATCCCTGATTGACAATGGCGGTATCTCTGATTGACAATGTGGGGTATCTCTGATTGAAAATGTGGGGTATCTCTGATTGACAATGTGGGGTATCTCGGATTGACAATGTGGGGTATCTCTTATTGACAATGTGGGGTATCTCTGATTGAAAATGTGGGGTATCTCTGATTGACAATGTGGGGTATCTCTGATTGACAATGTGGGGTATCTCTGATTGACAATGTGGGGTATCTCTGATTGACAATGTGGGGTATCCCTGATTGACAATGTGGGGTATCCCTGATTGACAATGTGGGGTATCCCTGATTGACAATGTGGGGTATCCCTGATTGACAATGTGGGGTATCCCTGATTGACAATGTGGGGTATCTCTTATTGACAATGTGGGGTATCTGTGATTGAAAATGTGGTGTATCCCTGATTGACAATGTGGGGTATCTCTGATTGACAATGTGGGGTATCCCTGATTGACAATGTGGGGTATCTCTGATTGACAATGTGGGGTATCCCTGATTGACAATGTGGATTATCCCTGATTGACAATGTGGGGTATCTCTGATTGACAATGTGGGGTATCCCTGATTGACAATGTGGGGTATCTCTGATTGAAAATGTGGGGTATCTCTGATTGACAATGTGGGGTATCTCTGATTGACAATGTGGGGTATCCCTGATTGACAATGTGGATTATCCCTGATTGACAATGTGGGGTATCTCTGATTGACAATGTGGGGTATCTCTGATTGAAAATGTGGGGTATCTCTGATTGACAATGTGGGGTATCTCTGATTGACAATGTGGGGTATCTCTTATTGACAATGTGGGGTATCTCTGATTGACAATGTGGGGTATCCCTGATTGACAATGTGGATTATCCCTGATTGACAATGGCGGTATCTCTGATTGACAATGTGGGGTATCTCTGATTGAAAATGTGGGGTATCTCTGATTGACAATGTGGGGTATCTCTTATTGACAATGTGGGGTATCTCTGATTGAAAATGTGGGGTATCTCTGATTGACAATGTGGGGTATCTCTGATTGACAATGTGGGGTATCTCTGATTGACAATGTGGGGTATCTCTGATTGACAATGTGGGGTATCCCTGATTGACAATGTGGGGTATCCCTGATTGACAATGTGGGGTATCCCTGATTGACAATGTGGGGTATCCTGATTGACAATGTGGGGTATCTCTGATTGACAATGTGGGGTATCTCTGATTGACAATGTGGGGTATCTCTGATTGACAATGTGGGGTATCCCTGATTGACAATGTGGGGTATCCCTGATTGACAATGTGGGGTATGTCTGATTGACAATGTGGGGTATCCCTGATTGACAATGTGGGGTATCCCTGATTGACAATGTGGGGTATCTCTTATTGACAATGTGGGGTATCTGTGATTGACAATGTGGGGTATCCCTGATTGACAATGTGGGGTATCCCTGATTGACAATGTGGGCTATCCCTGATTGACAATGTGGGGTATCTCTGATTGACAATGTGGGGTATCTCTGATTGACAATGTGGGGTATCCCTGATTGACAATGTGGGGTATCTCTTATTGACAATGTGGGGTATCTGTGATTGACAATGTGGGGTATCCCTGATTGACAATGGGGGTATCCCTGATTGACAATGTGGGCTATCCCTGATTGACAATGTGGGGTATCCCTGATTGACAATGTGGGGTATCTCTGATTGACAATGTGGGGTATCTCTTATTGACAATGTGGGGTATCTCTGATTGACAATGTGGGGTATCCCTGATTGACAATGTGGGCTATCTCTGATTGAAAATGTGGGGTATCTCTTATTGACAATGTGGGGTATCTCTGATTGACAATGGGGGTATCTCTGATTGACAATGGGGGGTATCCCTGATTGACAATGGGGGGTATCTCTGATTGACAATGTGGGGTATCTCTTATTGACAATGTGGGGTATCTGTGATTGACAATGTGGGGTATCCCTGATTGACAATGGGGGGTATCTCTGATTGACAATGTGGGGTATCTCTTATTGACAATGTGGGGTATCTGTGATTGACAATGTGGGGTATCCCTGATTGACAATGTGGGGTATCCCTGATTGACAATGTGGGGTATCTCTGATTGACAATGTGGGTTTCTCTTATTGACAATGTGGGGTATCTGTGATTGACAATGTGGGGTATCCCTGATTGACAATGTGGTGTATCCCTGATTGACAATGTGGGGTATCTCTTATTGACAATGTGGGGTATCTCTGATTGACAATGGGGCTATCTCTGATTGACAATGTGGAGTATCCCTGATTGACAATGTGGGGTATCCCTGATTGACAATGTGGGGTATCCCTATTGACAATGTGGGGTATCTCTGATTGACAATGTGGGGTATCTCTTATTGACAATGTGGGGTATCTCCGATTGACAATGTGGGGTATCCCTGATTGACAATGTGGGGTATCACTGATTGACAATGTGGGGTATCCCTGATTGACAATGTGGGGTATCCCTGATTGACAATGTGGGGTATCTCTGATTGACAATGTGGGGTATCTCTGAATGACAATGTGGGGTATCTCTTATTGACAATGTGGGGTATCTGTGATTGACAATGTGGGGTATCCCTGATTGACAATGTGGGGTATCCCTGATTGACAATGTGGGGTATCCCTGATTGACAATGTGGGGTATCTCTGATTGACAATGTGGGGTATCACTGATTGACAATGTGGGGTATCCCTGATTGACAATGTGGGGTATCTCTGATTGACAATGTGGGGTATCCCTGATTGACAATGTGGGGTATCTCTGATTGACAATGTGGGTATCTCTGATTGACAATGTGGGGTATCTCTGATTGACAATGTGGGGTATCTCTGATTGACAATGTGGGGTATCTCTGATTGACAATGTGGGGTATCTCTTACTGACAATGTGGGGTATCCCTGATTGACAATGTGGGGTATCTGTGATTGACAATGTGGGGTATCTCTTATTGACAATGTGGGGTATCTCTTATTGACAATGTGGGGTATCTCTGATTGACAATGTGGGGTATCCCTGATTGACAATGTGGGGTATCTCTGATTGACAATGTGGGGTATCTCTTACTGACAATGTGGGGTATCCCTGATTGACAATGTGGGGTATCCCTGATTGACAATGTGGGGTATCTCTTATTGACAATGTGGGGTATCTCTGATTGACAATGTGGGGTATCCCTGATTGACAATGTGGGGTATCCCTGATTGACAATGTGGGGTATCACTGATTGACAATGTGGGGTATCCCTGATTGACAATGTGGATTATCCCTGATTGACAATGTGGGGTATCTGTGATTGACAATGTGGGGTATCCCTGATTGACAATGTGGGCTATCCCTGATTGACAATGTGGGGTATCCCTGATTGACAATGTGGGCTATCCCTGATTGACAATGGCGGTATCTCTTATTGACAATGTGGGGTATCCCTGATTGACAATGTGGGGTATCCCTGATTGACAATGTGGGCTATCCCTGATTGACAATGTGGGGTATCCCTGATTGACAATGTGGGCTATCCCTGATTGACAATGGCGGTATCTCTTATTGACAATGTGGGGTATCCCTGATTGACAATGTGGGGTATCCCTGATTGACAATGTGGGGTATCTCTTATTGACAATGTGGGGTATCTGTGATTGACAATGTGGGGTATCACTGATTGACAATGTGGGGTATCTCTTATTGACAATGTGGGGTATCTGTGATTGACAATGTGGGGTATCCCTGATTGACAATGTGGGGTATCCCTGATTGACAATGTGGGGTATCCCTGATTGACAATGTGGGGTATCTCTTATTGACAATGTGGGGTATCTCTGATTGACAATGTGGGGTATCCCTGATTGACAATGTGGGGTATCTCTGATTGACAATGTGGGCTTTCCCTGATTGACAATGTGGATTATCCCTGATTGACAATGTGGGGTATCCCTGATTGACAATGTGGATTATCCCTGATTGACAATGTGGGGTATCCCTGATTGACAATGTGGATTATCCCTGATTGACAATGTGGGGTATCACTGATTGACAATGTGGGGTATCTGTGATTGACAATGTGGGGTATCCCTGATTGACAATGTGGGGTATCCCTGATTGACAATGTGGGGTATCCCTGATTGACAATGTGGGGTATCCCTGATTGACAATGTGGGCTATCCCTGATTGACAATGGCGGTATCTCTTATTGACAATGTGGGGTATCTCTGATTGACAATGTGGGGTATCACTGATTGACAATGTGGGGTATCTCTTATTGACAATGTGGGGTATCTGTGATTGACAATGTGGGGTATCTCTGATTGACAATGTGGGGTATCTCTGATTGACAATGTGGGGTATCTGTGATTGACAATGTGGGGTATCTCTGATTGACAATGTGGGGTATCCCTGATTGACAATGTGGGGTATCACTGATTGACAATGTGGGGTATCTCTGATTGACAATGTGGGGTATCTCTTATTGACAATGTGGGGTATCTGTGATTGACAATGTGGGGTATCTCTTATTGACAATGTGGGGTATCACTGATTGACAATGTGGGGTATCTCTGATTGACAATGTGGGGTATCACTGATTGACAATGTGGGGTATCTCTGATTGACAATGTGGGGTATCTCTTATTGACAATGTGGGGTATCTGTGATTGACAATGTGGGGTATCTCTTATTGACAATGGGGGGTATCTCTGATTGACAATGTGGGGTATCTCTTATTGACAATGTGGGGTATCTGTGATTGACAATGTGGGGTATCTCTTATTGACAATGTGGGGTATCACTGATTGACAATGTGGGGTATCTCCGATTGACAATGTGGGGTATCCCTGATTGACAATGTGGGGTATCCCTGATTGACAATGTGGGGTATCACTGATTGACAATGTGGGGTATCCCTGATTGACAATGTGGATTATCCCTGATTGACAATGTGGGGTATCACTGATTGACAATGTGGGGTATCCCTGATTGACAATGTGGGGTATCACTGATTGACAATGTGGGGTATCCCTGATTGACAATGTGGATTATCCCTGATTGACAATGTGGGGTATCACTGATTGACAATGTGGGGTATCCCTGATTGACAATGTGGGTTATCCCTGATTGACAATGTGGGGTATCCCTGATTGACAATGTGGGGTATCACTGATTGACAATGTGGGGTATCTCTTATTGACAATGTGGGGTATCTCTGATTGACAATGTGGGGTATCTCTGATTGACAATGTGGGGTATCACTGATTGACAATGTGGGGTATCTCTGATTGACAATGTGGGGTATCTCTGATTGACAATGTGGGGTATCTGTGATTGACAATGTGGGGTATCACTGATTGACAATGTGGGGTATCTCTGATTGACAATGTGGGGTATCACTGATTGACAATGTGGGGTATCCCTGATTGACAATGTGGGGTATCCCTGATTGACAATGTGGGGTATCCCTGATTGACAATGTGGGGTATCCCTGATTGACAATGTGGATTATCCCTGATTGACAATGTGGGGTATCTGTGATTGACAATGTGGGGTATCCCTGATTGACAATGTGGGGTATCCCTGATTGACAATGTGGGGTATCTCTTATTGACAATGTGGGGTATCTGTGATTGACAATGTGGGGTATCCCTGATTGACAATGTGGGGTATCCCTGATTGACAATGTGGGGTATCTCTTATTGACAATGTGGGGTATCTCTGATTGACAATGTGGGGTATCTCTGATTGACAATGTGGGGTATCCCTGATTGACAATGTGGGGTATCACTGATTGACAATGTGGGGTATCACTGATTGACAATGTGGGGTATCCCTGATTGACAATGTGGGGTATCACTGATTGACAATGTGGGGTATCTCTTATTGACAATGTGGGGTATCTCTGATTGACAATGTGGGGTATCCCTGATTGACAATGTGGGGTATCCCTGATTGACAATGTGGGGTATCTCTGATTGACAATGTGGGGTATCTCTGATTGACAATGTGGGGTATCTGTGATTGACAATGTGGGGTATCCCCGATTGACAATGTGGGGTATCCCTGATTGACAATGTGGGGTATCACTGATTGACAATGTGGGGTATCACTGATTGACAATGTGGATTATCCCTGATTGACAATGTGGGGTATCCCTGATTGACAATGTGGGGTATCTCTTATTGACAATGTGGGGTATCTCTTATTGACAATGTGGGGTATCCCTGATTGACAATGTGGGGTATCACTGATTGACAATGTGGGGTATACCTGATTGACAATGTGGGGTATCTCTGATTGACAATGTGGACTATCCCTGTTATTTCCATGCCTTGCTCCGCCCCCTCCGTGCGAGGCCCCGACTCTGTTTTCGAGATTCCGCCTCCGCCACGCGTGGCCCCGCCCCCTCCACATCTGGCCCCGCCTCCTATGTTCGTGGCTCCGCCCCCCCGGGGGTGGAAGGTCGGTTTGTATCGGAGGCTGGAGAGGCCGCGGCTGTCCCGAGTCGGGCGGAGGTTGAGAGCCGGGAGCCGGGAGCCGGGAGGCGGGAGCGCGGCCTCCAGGCCCGTGATTCCCGGGAGATGCTTCAGTCCAGATCGTTCAAACTCCAGAGCCCGGACCGGGTGAGTGTCCGTCCCGCCCGGAGCCCGCACCTTCCCCCCCACCCCCGTCGCCCCCGCTCCCTCCTCCCCCCCCAACCCCCCTCCCCGTCCCCCCTCCCCCTCCCCCAACCCCCCTCCCCCTCCCCAACCCCCCTCCCCGTCCCCCCTCCCCCAACCCCCCTCCCCGACCCCCCTCCCCCAACCCCCCTCCCCGTCCCCCCTCCCCCTCCCCCAACCCCCCTCCCCCAACCCCCCTCCCCCTCCCCCAACCCCCAACCCCCCTCCCCCCCAACCCCCTCCCCCCTCCCCCAACCCCCCTCCCCCTCCCCCAACCCCCCTCCCCCTCCCCCAACCCCCCTCCCCCTCCCCCTCCCCCAACCCCCTCCCCCGTCCCCCCTCCCCCAACCCCCTCCCCCTCCCCCTCCCCCAACCCCCCTCCCCCTCCCCCAACCCCCCTCCCCCTCCCCCTCCCCAACCCCCCTCCCCGTCCCCCCTCCCCAACCCCCCTCCCCCTCCCGCAACCCCCCTCCCCCAACCCCCATCCCCCTCCCCCAACCCCCATCCCCCTCCCCCAACCCCCCTCTCTCCCCCCTCCCCCAACCCCATCCCCCTCCCCCAACCCCCCTCTCTCCCCCAACCCCCCTCTCTCCCCCCTCCCCCAACCCCCCTCCCCCAACCCCCCTCCCCCTCCCCAACCCCCCTCCCCCTCCCCAACCCCCCTCCCCCAACCCCCAACCCCCCTCCCCCAACCCCCCTCCCCCAACCCCCCCTCCCCCAACCCCCCTCCCCCCTCCCACAACCCCCCTCCCACAACCCCCCTTCCCACAACCCCCCTCTCTCCCCCCACCCCCCCAACAACCCCCCTCTCTCCACCCCCCAACCCCCCTCCCCAACCCCCAACCCCCCTCCCCAACCCCCCTCCCCCAACCCCCCTCCCCCCTCCCACAACCCCCCTCCCACAACCCCCCTCTCTCCCCCCACCCCCCCAACAACCCCCCTCTCTCCACCCCCCAACCCCCCTCTCTCCCCCCCCACGAACCCCCCCCTCTCCCCCCCACCGTCCCCCCCACCCCCCGTCACCCCCCCCCTCTCCCCGTTCCCCCCCCCCCTCACCGTCCCCCCCCCTCTCACCGTCCCCCCCCTCTCCCCGTCCCCCCCCCTCTCCCCGTCCCCCCCCTCTCCCCGTCCCCCCCCCTCCCCGTCCCCCCCCCTCCCCGTCCCCCCCCTCTCCCCGTCCCCCCCCTCTCCCCGTCCCCCCCTCTCCCCGTCCCCCCCCTCTCCCCGTCCCCCCCCCCCTTCCCGCGTCCCCCCCCTCTCCCTCGCCCCCCCCCTCCCCCGTCCCCCCCCCCTTCTCCCGTCCCCCCCTCTCCCCGTCCCCCCGCCTCTTCTCCCCGTCCCCCCCTCTCCCCGTCCCCCTCCCCTCTCTGTTGTCCCCCCCGCTCACTCTGTTGTCCCCCACCCTCTCTGTTGTCCCCCCGCTCTCTCTGTTGTCCCCCCCCGCTCTCTCTGTTGTCCCCCCCCGCTCTCTCTGTTGTCCCCCCCCCCGCTCTCTCTGTTGTCCCCCCCGCTCTCTCTGTTGTCCCCCCCCGCTCTCTCTGTTGTCCCCCCCGCTCTCTCTGTTGTCCCCCCCCGCTCTCTCTGTTGTCCCCCCCGCTCTCTCTGTTGTCCCCCCCGCTCTCTCTGTTGTCCCCCCCGCTCTCTCTGTTGTCCCCCCCCCGCTCTCTCTGTTGTCCCCCCCGCTCTCTCTGTTGTCCCCCCCCCTCTCTCTGTTGTCCCCCCCCCTCTCTCTGTTGTCCCCCCCCGCTCTCTCTGTTGTCCCCCCCCGCTCTCTCTGTTGTCCCCCCCCGCTCTCTCTGTTGTCCCCCCCGCTCTCTCTGTTGTCCCCCCCGCTCTCTCTGTTGTCCCCCCCCTCTCTCTGTTGTCCCCCCCCCCCTCTCTCTGTTGTCCCCCCCGCCTCTCTCTGTTGTCCCCCCCCCCTCTCTCTGTTGTCCCCCCCCCTCTCTCTGTTGTCCCCCCCGCTCTCTCTGTTGTCCCCTCCCCTCTCTCTGTTGTCCCCCCCCCTCTCTCTGTTGTCCCCCCCCCTCTCTCTGTTGTCCCCCCCCCGCTCTCTCTGTTGTCCCCCCCCCCGCTCTCTCTGTTGTCCCCCCCCCCTCTCTCTGTTGTCCCCCCCCGCTCTCTCTGTTGTCCCCCCCCGCTCTCTCTGTTGTCCCCCCCCGCTCTCTCTGTTGTCCCCCCCGCTCTCTCTGTTGTCCCCCCCGCTCTCTCTGTTGTCCCCCCCGCTCTCTCTGTTGTCCCCCCCGCTCTCTCTGTTGTCCCCCCCGCTCTCTCTGTTGTCCCCCCCGCTCTCTCTGTTGTCCCCCCCGCCCTCTCTGTTGTCCCCCAGCCTCTCTGTTGTCCCCCCCCCCTCTCTGTTGTCCCCCCCGCTCTCTCTGTTGTCCCCCCCCCTCTCTCTGTTGTCCCCCCCCTCTCTCTGTTGTCCCCCCCCTCTCTCTGTTGTCCCCCCCGCTCTCTCTGTTGTCCCCCCCGCTCTCTCTGTTGTCCCCCCCGCTCTCTCTGTTGTCCCCCCCGCTCTCTCTGTTGTCCCCCCCGCTCTCTCTGTTGTCCCCCCCGCTCTCTCCGTTGTCCCCCCCCTCTCTCCGTTGTCCCCCCGCTCTCTCCGTTGTCCCCCCCGCTCTCTCCGTTGTCCCCCCCGCTCTCTCCGTTGTCCCCCCCGCTCTCTCCGTTGTCCCCCCCGCTCTCTCCGTTGTCCCCCCCGCTCTCTCCGTTGTCCCCCCCCCTCTCTCCGTTGTCCCCCCCGCTCTCCCCGTTGTCCCCCCCCCCCTCTCTCTGTTGTCTCCCCCCCCCCCCCCCCCCCCCCCCCCCCCTCTGGGAGGACCATATGTTTCTGGCTTTGTGGTTGTTCAGAGGGAGTCACTCCATAAGACCATAAGACATAGGAGCAGAAATTAGGTCATTCGGCCCATCGAGTCTGCTCCGCCATTCAATCACGGCTGATAAGTTTCTCTACCCCATTCTCCCGCCTTCTCCCCGTAGCCTTTGATCCCGTTACCAATCAAGAACCTATCTATCTCGGTCTTAAATACACTTAATGACCCGGCCTCCACAGCCTTCTGTGGCAATGAATTCCATAGATTCACCACTCTCTGGCTAAAGAAGTTTCTCCTCATCTCTGTTCTAAAAGGTCTTCCCTTTACTCTGAGGCTGTGCCCTCGGGTCCTAGTCTCTCCTACTAATGGAAACATCTTCCCCATGTCCACTCTATCCAGGCCTTTCAGTATTCTGTAAGTTTCAATCAGATCCCCCCTCATCCTTCTAAACTCCATCGAGTATAGACCCAGAGTCCTCAAACGTTCCTCATATGTTAAGGGTTTTCTGGCCTCCGGCCAGTTAGTATTTGCCTGGCTGCAGTGATTTTTAAACTGAAGCAGGGGCTTGTTTATGTCTGTGACTGGACCCAGGATTAAACTCATAGGCTGCTTGCTGTCTGTGTGAATCAGCTCTGAGCAGACTGTGTACTATGTACAGTGACGTCATACAGACCTGTGAATTAGACCTTTGTTTAACTGTTGCTGACTATGAAGTGCTGAACAATGAGGGAATGTTTTGGATTTGAAACATTGTGAGGAATTGGACCTGGACCCGAATCTTTGCTCCATCGTTCTGACCTCCACTCTGTTTCCGCACTACTCTCCTCCAGACCTAGACTGCCATTGGACTACAGACTGCAGAAGGACTGGCAAATGTTCAGATCTCCACCCAAAGGGGACGCTCTCTAATGGGTCAGTCCTGATGGGAACAACAGCAGCATCACAGCACACCACAGTGAGTGGGGGGTTAGTGGACTGGGCTGAGGAGCCAGGTCCTTCTCTAAACCCACACTGTGGCCCACACCTAGCCCAGCTCTGCTGGTTGCAATGAACTAACTGCACTGAGTCTTGTGATGGAACCCAGCGTCTTCAGCTGTCTATCTGCAGTACAACAGCTGTGTGAATGGCTATTCGGTGAACTTGTGTGTTGGCTCATTCCGGTAGGGCTGAGGTGAATGGTGGTGTCTCACAAACTGATGAAGAATCTTTGTTTTATTCCAGGACCGAGTGTATTCTTCCTATGAGATGAGTGAGCGGCTGGTGGCAGTGAGGTTACTAACTGGTAAGGATGAGGTGTCTGTGTGACAGGGGTGTGGCACCCAGTGTCTCTTCTCTTCTGTCTCTGCGCTACAATTTAAGGGCAGTTCCTCAGCCTGTGGGCCCCATGCTGGTGATGGATTCTGCCTCTGACACAGGGAACTGTGAACATTAAGAGATGGGAGGGCAGCAGATGGCGAGAGCAAAGGGGATGGCAGAGAGAGTGACCATGTTGGCTGGTGTTTAGAAAGGGACCCTGTGCTGAGCTGCAACTCGAATGTGGAGCTACCATTTGTCTTGGGCACTCAGTGCCTCACTCTGTCACCTTTCTCTGATCTGTGTTTTCTGTTGGCAGCACTGCCTTTGACAGTCCAGTGTGTCTGAGACCGTCACTCAATCCCCTGCTGTCACACTCGGCTCACACTCACCCCTCTCACTAGGTGCTGTGAGCTTCCGTGATACTCCCTCTCTTTTATCTCAGAGTCACTCTTTAATCGAGAGTCCCACAGTCACGCCCAAGTCTATATTTTTACCTTCCTGTAATTTTGGGTCCCACTGAATTAATGCTTTGAAAGACTGAGTGTCTATAAATACCCTGGCTTGATGTCAAAGCCTGATGTCAGTCAGAAGTACAGCCAGCAGACTGTCCTTTTACTGTAACAGCAACAAAACACTGCATGATGCAGTGGTGACCAGCTCCGGGCTGAAGAGTGCCACACTCCAAACATCGCTCAACATATCTTATCATTTCTTGTGAAACCATCTGTTAAGTCTTATTTTGGTCAGCGATGGGTGGCTCTCTCACCTTTCAGTCAGAAGAACAGGTTTTCATCCTGAATTCCAGAGACTCAGCACATAATCAAGACCTACACGGAGCACAGTACTGAGGGAGTGCCGCACTGTCGGAGGGTCAGTACTGAGGGAGTGCCGCACTGTCGGAGGGTCAGTACTGAGGGAGTGCCGCACTGTCGGAGGGTCAGTACTGAGGGAGTGCCGCACTGTCAGAGGTTCAATGCTGAGGGAGTGCCGCACTGTCAGAGGGTCAGTGCTGAGGGAGTGCCGCACTGTCAGAGGGTCAGTGCTGAGGGAGTGCCGCACTGTCAGAGGGTCAGTGCTGAGGGAGTGCCGCACTGTCAGAGGGTCAGTGCTGAGGGAGTGCCGCACTGTCAGAGGGTCAGTGCTGAGGGAGTGCCGCACTGTCAGAGGGTCAGTGCTGAGGGAGTGCTGCACTGTCAGAGGGTCAGTGCTGAGGGAGTGCCTCACTGTCAGAGGGTCAGTGCTGAGGGAGTGCCTCACTGTCAGAGGGTCAGTGCTGAGGGAGTGCCGCACTGTCAGAGGGTCAGTGCTGAGGGAGTGCCGCACTGTCAGAGGGTCAGTGCTGAGGGAGTGCTGCACTGTCAGAGGGTCAGTGCTGAGGGAGTGCCTCACTGTCAGAGGGTCAGTGCTGAGGGAGTGCCCCACTGTCAGAGGGTCAGTGCTGAGGGAGTGCCACACTGTCAGAGGGTCAGTGCCGAGGGAGTGCCACACTGTCAGAGGGTCAGTGCTGAGGGAGTGCCACACTGTCAGAGGGTCAGTGCTGAGGGAGTGCCACACTGTCAGAGGGTCAGTGCTGAGGGAGTGCCACACTGTCAGAGGGTCAGTGCTGAGGGAGTGCCACACTGTCAGAGGGTCAGTGCTGAGGGAGTGCCACACTATCAGAGGGTCAGTGCTGAGGGAGTGCCGCACTGTCGGAGGGTCAGTACTGAGGGAGCGCGGCACTGTCGGAGGGTCAGTACTGAGGGAGTGCCGCGAGGTTGTGTGGTGCTGTGTGGTCAGGGGGCCCAGTGCTGGGGTGGGTGGGGGGGGGCCAACGCTGAGCGACTTTGTGCTCATTGATGCCGATGCGGGTACTTGCCTGTTCTAGGAACTCAATCCCACTCTGTCTTCCAGGGGAAAAGGTTAAAGGCGAGGCCATGAGTGTGAGAAAATGGACCTTGTACAACCAGCTGCGCAAATCCATCACCGGGAAGCTGCTCTGCACTAATTTCCGAGTCGTTTTCATCCCAGTGGAGACCGGAATCCCCCAGGTATGGAATCCTGTTGTGGACTGAAAGACACTTTTCAGTCTTGTGCTGTTTTCCTTTCTCACAGTACCCAGCTCTCACCTGGGACTCCAGTTCCAACACAGGAGGGAGCGCCGCACTGTCGGAGGGTCAGTACTGAGGGAGCGCCGCACTGTCGGAGGGTCAGTACTGAGGGCGCACCGCGCTGTCGGAAGGGTCAGTGCCGAGGGAGCGCCGCGCTGTCGGGAGGGTCAGTGCCGTGGGAGCGCCGCGCTGTCGGGAGGGTCAGTGCCGTGGGAGCGCCGCGCTGTCGGGAGGGTCAGTGCCGAGGGAGCGCCGCGCTGTCGGGAGGGTCAGTGCCGTGGGAGCGCCGATCTGTCGGGATGGTCAGTGCCGTGGGAGCGCCGCGCTGTCGGGAGGGTCAGTGCCGTGGGAGCGCCGCGCTGTCGGGAGGGTCAGTGCCGAGGGAGCGCCGCGCTGCCGGGAGGGTCAGTGCAGTGGGAGCGCCGCGCCGTCGGGAGGGTCAGTGCCGAGGGAGCGCCGCGCTGCCGGGAGGGTCAGTGCCGTGGGAGCGCCGCGCCGTCGGGAGGGTCAGTGCCGAGGGAGCGCCGCGCTGCCGGGAGGGTCAGTGCCGTGGGAGCGCCGCGCCGTCGGGAGGGTCAGTGCCGAGGGAGCGCCGCGCTGCCGGGAGGGTCAGTGCCGTGGGAGCGCCGCGCCGTCGGGAGGGTCAGTGCCGAGGGAGCGCCGCGCTGCCGGGAGGGTCAGTGCCGTGGGAGCGCCGCGCCGTCGGGAGGGTCAGTGCCGTGGGAGCGCCGCGCTGCCGGGAGGGTCAGTGCCGTGGGAGCGCCGCGCCGTCGGGAGGGTCAGTGCCGAGGGAGCGCCGCGCTGCCGGGAGGGTCAGTGCCGTGGGAGCGCCGCGCCGTCGGGAGGGTCAGTGCCGAGGGAGCGCCGCGCTGCCGGGAGGGTCAGTGCCGTGGGAGCGCCGCGCCGTCGGACGGGTCAGTGCCGAGGGAGCGCCGCGCTGCCGGGAGGGTCAGTGCCGTGGGAGCGCCGCGCCGTCGGGAGGGTCAGTGCCGAGGGAGCGCCGCGCTGCCGGGAGGGTCAGTGCCGTGGGAGCGCCGCGCCGTCGGACGGGTCAGTGCCGAGGGAGCGCCGCGCTGCCGGGAGGGTCAGTGCCGTGGGAACGCCGCGCCGTCGGACGGGTCAGTGCCGAGGGAGCGCCGCGCTGCCGGGAGGGTCAGTGCCGTGGGAGCGCCGCGCCGTCGGACGGGTCAGTGCCGAGGGAGCGCCGCGCTGCCGGGAGGGTCAGTGCCGTGGGAGCGCCGCGCCGTCGGACGGGTCAGTGCCGAGGGAGCGCCGCGCTGCCGGGAGGGTCAGTGCCGTGGGAGCGCCGCGCCGTCGGACGGGTCAGTGCCGAGGGAGCGCCGCGCTGCCGGGAGGGTCAGTGCCGTGGGAGCGCCGCGCCGTCGGACGGGTCAGTGCCGAGGGAGCGCCGCGCTGCCGGGAGGGTCAGTGCCGTGGGAGCGCCGCGCCGTCGGACGGGTCAGTGCCGAGGGAGCGCCGCGCTGTCGGCAGGGTCAGTGCCGTGGGAGCGCCGCGCCGTCGGACGGGTCAGTGCCGAGGGAGCGCCGCGCTGTCGGCAGGGTCAGTGCCGAGGGAGCGCCGCGCCGTCGGACGGGTCAGTGCCGAGGGAGCGCCGCGCTGTTGGAAGGGTCAGTGCCGAGGGAGCGCCGCGCCGTCGGAAGGGTCAGTGCCGAGGGAGCCCAGCGCTGTCGGAAGGGTCAGTGCCGAGGGAGCCCCGCGCCGTCGGAAGGGTCAGTGCCGAGGGAGCCCCGCGCTGTCGGAAGGGTCAGTGCCGAGGGGGCGCCGCGCCGTCGGAAGGGTCAGTGCCGAGGGGGCGCCGCGCTGTCGGAAGGGTCAGTGCCGAGGGAGCGCCGCGCTGTCGGAAGGGTCAGTGCCGAGGGGGCGCCGCGCTGTCGGAAGGGTCAGTGCCGAGGGAGCGCCGCGCTGTCGGAAGGGTCAGTGCCGTGGGAGCGCCGCGCTGTCGGAAGGGCCATCTGCTCAATGGACATTAAACTGAGGCCTCCAATTGCCCTCTTGGGCGTGTGTAAATGATCCACAACTGCTATTGGAACAAAAGCAGGGGCAATCTCCCTGGTGTCCTGGGGCCAGTGTTTAGCCCTTCACCAGCATCATTCCAACAGATTATCTGGATATTAGTATATCGCTGTTTGTGGGATCTTGCTGTGCATATTTTAGTTGCCGTGATTCCTATGTTACAAGTGATGAATGTGTGTCTCAGAGACTGGTGGGAGAGGTGGGTTCTGGTTTGTAGGGCACTGGCATCAGTACTGGATAAAGTGGGGGCTGTACCCTTGGGGCAGTTTACACCTGAACTGTGCTGGGACGAGTCCTTGTAAATCACATAACTAGGGAAGCAGAGAGGGCTTTAAACTGAACAAGAGGAGTGAGGGTAGAGGTAGCAATTCAAGGTGTAGAATCAAGACAGGAGAGCAGAATAGTAACATGAGAAATGAGGGTCAGAGAATGGCAGGAAGGAACAGAGAAAGAAACCGAAGAAAACATCACAGCCAAGACTAGGTGTTACAAAGGTAACAAAAAGACTAAACTGAGGGCTCTCTATCTGAATGTGTGCAGCATTCGTAACAAAGTAAATGAATTGATGGCTCACATTGTAAACAAATATGATCTGATAACAATTACGGAGACGTGGCTGCAGGATGACAAAGATTGGGTCCTTAATATTGAAGGGTACATGACATTCAAGAAGAATAGGAAGCTGGGTAAAGGTGGAGGGGTAGCAATAGTTAGAGATGACCTTGGTTCAGGAGATGGATGTAGAATCGGTTTGGGTGGAGATGGGGAAATGTCATTAGTGGGAGTGGTCTACAACCCCCCTAACAGTAACCACAGTGTAGGACAAAGTATACAAGAGAAAATATTGTGTGCTTGTGATAAAGGAACGACAATAATCATGGGTGATATTAATCTACCTGTAAGCTGGAAAAATCAGATTGGCAGCAATAGCCTGGGTGAGGAGTTCATAGAATGCTTTCGAGATAGTTTCTTAGAGCAGCTCATTTTGGAACCAACCAGAGAGCAGGTTATATTAGACTTGGTATTGTGTAATGTGACAGGATTAATTAATGACATCAGAATAAAGGCACCCTTAGGTAGTAGCAACTACAATATGATTGAATTTTACATCCAGCTTGAAAGGGAGAAGAGTGGGTTTAAGACTAGTATCTTAAACTTAAATAAGGGAAACTATGTGGGGATGAAAGCTGAGCTATAGCTGAAGTGAATGGAGAAACTAGGCTAGAAGATAGATCAATTAAGAATCAGCATCAGACATTAAAGAGGATATTTCAGAGTATTCAGAATAAGTACATTCTGGAGGCCTTGACATTGGTTACAATATAAAGAATGGCAGAGAATGACTAAAAAGTTAATCAGGAAAAAGAAATGATAATGAGAGGAAGCTAGCTAGAAATGTAAAAACGGGTAGCAAGAGTTTCTACAGGTATTTGAAAAGGAAAAGAGTGAGTAAAGTGAGTGTTGGCTCTCTAGAGAGAGACAGCGGGGTGTAAATAGTCGCTAATAAGGAAATGGCAGATGAAATGAACAAATATTTTGCTTCTGTATTCACTACAGAGGATACAAAAAACATTCCGGTAATAGCTGCAAATCAGGAGGTGAAAGGGAGAGAGGAACTTGGTGAAATTACAATCACCAGGGAAATGGTATTGAGCAAATTAATCAGGCTGCCTAGTCTCCAGGTCCCAGTATTAAAAGAGGAGTCTAATGAGGTAGTCGATGCGCTGGTGTTAATTTTACAAAATTCGCTAGATTCGGGAAAGATTCCATCAGACTGGAAAGTGGCAAATATAACCCCTCTATTCAAGAAGGGAGGGAGGCAGAAAACAGGAAACTATAGGCCAGTTAGCTCGACATCTCTCGTGGGGAAGTTGTTAGAATCGATCTTTAAGGAGGTTATAGCTGGACACTTAGAAGAGCTCAAGGCAATCGGGAAGAGTCAGCACGGTTTTGTGAAAGGGAAATCATGCTTAACCAATTTAATAGAGTTCTTTGAAGGAGTAACATGCTCAGTGGATAAAAGGGAGCCTGTAGATGTACTGTACTTGGATTTCCAGAAGGCATTTGATAAGGTGCCACATCAAAGGTTATTATGGAAAATACAAGCTCATGGTGTAGGGAGTGACATATTAGCATGGATAGAAGATTGGCTGGCTGGCAGAAAGCAAACAGTATGCATAAATGGGTCTCTTTCTGATTGGCAGGATGTGACACGTAGAGTCCCACAGGGGTCTGTGCTGGGTCCTCAACTTTTACCATTTACATCAATGACTTAGATGAGGGGAGTGAAGACATGGTAGCTAAATTCGCAGATGACACAAAGATAGGTCGGAAAGTATGTTGTGAAGAGGACATGAGGTTGTAGAAGGATATTGATAGGTTGAGTGAGTGAGCAAAGATCTGGCAAATGGAGTTTAATGTGGGCAAATATGAAGTTGTTCACTTTGGCAGGAAGAATAAAAATGCAGAGTATTACTTAAATAGAGAACGGCTGCAGAATTCTGAGGTGCAGAGGGATCTGGGTGTTCTAGTACATGAGTTAGTATGCAGGTACAGCAAGTAATTAAGGCAGCTAATGGAATGCTATCCTTTATTACAAGAAGCATTGAACATTGAAGTGAGGATGTTGTGTTTCAGTTATACAGGGCACTGGTGAGACCACATCTTGAATACTGTGAGCAGTTTTAGTCTCCTTATTTAAGGAAGAATGTAAATGTGTTGGAGGCGGTTCAGAGGAGGTTTACTAGATTGATACCTGGAATGAGTGGGTTGTCTGATGAGGAAAGGTTGGACAGACTGGGCTTGTTCCACTGGAGTTGAGAAGAGTGAGGGGTGATTTGGTTGAAGTCTATAAGATCCTGAACGGCCTTGACAAGGTGGACATGGGAAGGATGTTTCCTCTTGTGGGTGAGTCCAGAACCAGTGGGCACAGTTTTAAAATTAGGGGTTGCCCTTTTAGGACAGAGATGAGAATTTTTTTGAGGGTTATGAGACTTTGGAACTCTCTGCCTCAAAAAGCGGTGGAGACGAGGTTATTGAGTATTTTTGAAGCCAAGGTAAATTCTTGTTGGGCAGGGGAATCAGAGGTTATCGGGGGTAGATGGGAATGTGAAAATTGAACCCTAAGATGATCAGCCATAATCTTATTAAATGACAGAGCAGGCTCGAGCAGCCGAATGGTCTCTACTCCTGTTCTTATGTTTCGTATGTTCGTGTGTTCTTACTAAAGTACGTCACTGGCTATAAAGCACATTGTGATGTCCTGACCTTTCCACCCGTCTGGAATATTCTGTAATTTGTCACTTGGTTGCTGATGTGGGTGAGAAGTCCTGTTAAAAACAAAAAAACTGCGGATGCTAGAAATCCAAAACAAAAACAGAATTACCTGGAAAATCTCAGCAGGTCTGGCAGCATCGGCGGAGAAGAAAAGAGTTGACGTTTCGAGTCCTCATGACCCTTCAACAGAACTTGAGTTCGAGTCCAGGAAAGAGCTGAAATATAAGCTGGTTTAAGGTGTGTGTGTGGGGGGGCGGAGAGATAGAGAGACAGAGAGGTGGCGGGTTTGCGGTGTGGTTGTAGGGACAAACAAGCAGTGATAGAAGCAGATCATCAAAAGATGTCAACGACAATAGTACAATAGAACACATAGGTGTTAAAGTTAAAGTTGGTGATATTATCTAAACGAATGTGCTAATTAAGAATGGATGGTAGGGCACTCAAGGTATAGCTCTAGTGGGGTTTTTTTTATAATGGAAATAGGTGGGAAAAGGAAAATCTTTATAATTTATTGGAAAAAAAAAAGGAAGGGGGAAACAGAAAGGGGGTGCGGATGGGGGAGGGAGCTCACGACCTAAAATTGTTGTATTCAATACTCAGTCCGGAAGGCTGTAAAGTCCCTAGTCGGAGGATGAGGTGTTGTTCCTCCAGTTTGCGTTGGGCTTCACTGGAACAATGCAGCAAGCCAAGGACAGACATATGGGCAAGAGAGCAGGGTGGAGTGTTAAAATGGCAAGCGACAGGGAGGTTTGGGTCATTCTTGCAGACAGACCGCAGGTGTTCTGCAAAGCGGTCGCCCAGTTTACGTTTGGTCTCTCCAATGTAGAGGAGACCACATTGGGAGCAACGAATGCAGTAGACTAAGTTGGGGGAAATGCAAGTGAAATGCTGCTTCACTCAAAAGGAGTGTTTGGGTCCTTGGACGGTGAGGAGAGAGGAAGTGAAGGGGCAGGTGTTGCATCTTTTGCGTGGGCATGGGGTTGTGCCATAGGTGGGGGTTGAGGAGTAGGGGATGATGGAGGAGTGGACCAGGGTGTCCCGGAGGGAGCGATCCCTACGGAATGCCGATAAGGGGGGTGAAGGGAAGATGTGTTTGGTGGTGGCATCATGCTGGAGTTGGCGGAAATGGCGGAGGATGATCCTTTGAATGCGGAGGCTGGTGGGGTGATAAGTGAGGACAAGGGGGACCCTATCATGTTTCTGGGAGGGAGGAGAAGGCGTGAGGGCGGATGCGTGGGAGATGGGCCGGACACGGTTGAAGGCCCTGTCAACTTGTCCTCACTTATCACCCCACCAGCCTCCGCATTCAAAGGATCATCCTCCGCCATTTCCGCCAACTCCAGCATGATGCCACCACCAAACACATCTTCCCTTCACCCCCCTTATCGGCATTCTGTAGGGATCGGTCCCTCCGGGACACCCTGGTCCACTCCTCCACCACCCCCTACTCCTCAACCCCCTCCTATGGCACAACCCCATGCCCACGCAAAAGATGCAACACCTGCCCCTCCACTTCCTCTCTCCTCACCGTCCAAGGACCCAAACACTCCTTTCAAGTGAAGCAGCATTTCACTTGCATTTCCCCCAACTTAGTCTACTGCATTCGTCGCTCCCAATGTGGTCTCCTCTACATTGGAGAGACCAAACGTAAACTGGGCGACCGCTTTGCAGAACACCTGCGGTCTGTCCGCAAGAATGACCCAAACCTCCCTGTCGCTTGCCATTTTAACACACCACCCTGCTCTCTTGCCCATATGTCTGTCCTTGGCTTGCTGCATTGTTCCAGTGAAGCCCAACGCAAACTGGAGGAACAACACCTCATCTTCCGACTAGGGACTTTACAGCCTTCTGGTCTGAATATTGAATTCAACAACTTTAGGTCGTGAGCTCCCTCCCCCATCCGCACCCCCTTTCTGTTTCCCCCTTCCTTTTTTTTTCCCAATAAATTATAAAGATTTTCCTTTTCCCACCTATTTCCATTATAAAAAAAAACCCCACTAGAGCTATACCTTGAGTGCCCTACCATCCATTCTTAATTAGCACATTCGTTTAGATAATATCACCAACTTTAACTTTAACACCTATGTGTTCTATTGTACTATTGTCGTTGACATCTTTTGATGATCTGCTTCTATCACTGCTTGTTTGTCCCTACAACCACACCCCGCACACCCCCCCCACCTCTCTGTCTCTCTATCTTTCCGCCCCCCACACACACACCTTAAACCAGCTTATATTTCAGCTCTTTCCTGGACTCGAACTCAAGTTCTGTCGAAGGGTCATGAGGACTCGAAACGTCAACTCTTTTCAAGTCCTGTTCTGTCGGCTGTCTGTCACACTGCCTGGTTTCATGGGCAGTGTTACTGCTGTGGAGCCGGGCTTGTTGACACAGGAGGCATCCTGCCCAGTCTGCAATCAGGACGTGGCCCAGCACGTTGTTGAGTGTGTGGACAGTTTCCCCGGGGTGAGAATGGAGAGGTATGTCTTGCTTCTCTCTGATGTGATATTTCTGTTTGTGTGCAGGCCCCCAGTGATGGCAGCCTGCTGCTCGGAGCTGATGATGTTGCCTTGTCTTGTATTGACCGTGTTGTGGCAGGTGAGGTGGGTGCTGCATGGCAATGCAGTATGGAGATTGTTGGACACACACAGTCATATAGAAGGCCATTTGACCCATTGAGCCTGTGCTTGCAGTTTTTGAGCTATCCAATTAGTCCCACGATCCTGCCCTCCCAGCCCGTAGCCGTGAACTTCCTTCCAGATGCTTCTCTGATTCCCCTATTGAACATTACTGTTGTCTGCTTTCACTGCTCTTTCAAGCAGAGTATTCCTTATCACAGCAACTCACTATAAAAACACAAAATTAGCTCTCTCATGGTCACTCCAGTTCTTTAGCCAATCTTTTTCAATCTGGTTACTGACCCTCCTGCCACTGGAAACAGTTTCTCCTTCTCTACTCTACCCAAACCCCTTTGTGATTTTGATTAAATCCATCCCCCCTTTAACCTCCTCTGTTCTAAGGAGAACAATTCCAGCTTCTCCAATCTCTCTGGAAGTCCCTCATCTGTGGTCGTAGGTTTACAAGAATGTTGCCAGGGTTAGAAAAGTGTAGCTACGAGGAGAGATTGGATACGTTGGGGTTATTTTCCTTAGAACAAAGAAGGCTGAGAGGTGACTTGACTGAGGTGTACAAAATTATGAGGGGAATAGATAGAGTGGACAGGATAAAATTGTTTCCCTTGGTGGAGAATTCTAGAACCAGGGGACATAGATTCAAGATAAGTGGCAGAAGGTGTAGGGGGGACATGAGGAAGAACTTTTTTACGCAGAGGGTAGTGGGTGTCTGGAATTCGCTTCCCAAGTCGGTGGTAGAAGCAGGAACTCTAAACTCTTCTAAAAAGTACCTGGATCTGCACCTTAAGTGCTGTAAGCTGCAGGGCTATGAGCTGGGTGCAGGAAGGTGGGATTAGGAAGGGCACCTGGGTATCCTGGGGCTGGCATGGACAAGATGGGCTGCATGGCCTCCTTCTGTGCTGTAACTTGTATGGTTCTATATTCTGTTAAATCTCCTCTGCACCCTCTCCAACCCCTCCCTGAGGCCTGCTTTTTTCCCAGTTAGATTGGAGTGATGCTCATGTTGCTCTGTGCCTCACTTTGTTTCCTGTTCTCAGATGGGCTCCGGTTAGCCTCAGTGATCCCGGGTAATGGAGGGGGAGGGGTGTTACCAGGGCTCATGCCACCTGCTGCTCTTTGCTGACCCTATGCTGGAGAGAATGTCTGAACCCTGTGCCAGGAGAGGCTGAGGCTCCTTTGTGATTCCTATCACAGTTCAATATCCCGCCAACTCTCCCTGTCCTGCCCCTTTAATGAGCATTGTCCAGACCGAGCGTTCAACTATGATGGTGAGTGTGGGACAGGTCGCAATGGAACCAGAGCCTGCTTTCCCCTACCCTCCCCCTCATCCTGAACATTATCCTGGACCTGTGGATTATCAGCCCAGTGACACCACTATCTCCCCTTGTTAACGTGTGTCCCTCAAGACCAGAGTGATGTGTGCTAAGCTGCTGATTCTCTGATAGCTGATTGGTTGTCTTGTATTTTGTAGTGACCAGCTCACGGATGAAGGCTCTTACAACCACCTCCAGCCTGAAATTCCAGCCACAAGAACTCCTGATTTACTGCAAGGATTTCCGCCTCTTACACTTTCAGTTTGAGCATGAGTCCCACGCTTGCGAGGTACACTGAACTCATCACTTTACTCTACACTTCCTGTCCTCACTCGGACCAGTCACCCTGCAAACCCTGTCTCTCCAACACCAAGACCCTGAGGGCGACCATAGAAATTTGACCCAACACCGAGACCCTCTACCCTACTCTCTGAGCGCACTGCTGCTCCAAGTTCCTGGGCCCTGTAACCTGGGACTGGCACTGATGGGAAGGGGATGAAGTGGGAAGTTAAAGGGCAGTTATTCAGGATGAGGATCCCTCACTGTGTAACTGTACAGAGTCACTGTTTATTCAGGATGAGGATCCCTCACTGTGTAACTGTACAGAGTCACTGTTTATTCAGGATGAGGATCCCTCACTGTGTAACTGTACAGAGTCACTGTTTATTCAGCAGGGTAAGGGTCACTCACTGTGTAACTGTACAGAGTCACTGTTTATTCAGCAGGGTAAGGGTCACTCACTGTGTAACTGTACAGAGTCACTGTTTATTCAGCAGGGTAAGGATCACTCACTGTGTAACTGTACAGAGTCACTGTTTATTCAGCAGGGTAAGGATCACTCACTGTGTAACTGTACAGAGTCACTGTTTATTCAGCAGGGTAAGGATCACTCACTGTGTAACTGTACAGAGTCACTGTTTATTCAGCAGGGTAAGGATCATTCACTGTGTAACTGTACAGAGTCACTGTTTATTCAGCAGGGTAAGGATCACTCACTGTGTAACTGTACAGAGTCACTGTTTATTCAGCAGGGTAAGGGTCACTCACTGTGTAACTGTACAGAGTCACTGTTTATTCAACAGGGTAAGGGTCACTCACTGTGTAACTCTACAGAGTCACTGTTTATTCAGCAGGGTAAGGATCACTCACTGTGTCATTGTACAGAGTCACTATTTATTCAGGGTAAGGATCACTCACTGTGTCATTGTACAGAGACACTTTATTCAGCAGGGTAAGGATCACTCACTGTGTTACTGTACAGAGTTACTGTTTATTCAGGATGAGGATCCCTCACTGTGTAACTGTACAGAGTTACTATTTATTCAGGGTAAGGATCACTCACTGTGTAACTGTACAGAGTCACTATTTATTCAGCAGGGTAAGGGTCACTCACTGTGTTACTGTACTGAGTCACTGTTTATTCAGCAGGATAAGAATCACTCACTGTGTAACTGTACAGAGTCACTGTTTATTCAGGGTAAGGATCACTCACTGTGTAACTGTACAGAGTCACTGTTTATTCAGCAGGGTAAGGATCACTCACTGTGTAACTGTACAGAGTCACTGTTTATTCAGGATAAGGATCACTCACTTTGTAACTGTACAGAGTCACTTTGTGTTCAGCAGGATAAGGATCACTCACTGTGTAACTGTACAGAGTCACTGTTTATTCAGGATAAGGATCATTCACTGTGTAACTGTACAGAGTCACTGTTTATTCAGGGTAAGGGTCACTCACTGTGTTACTGTACAGAGTCACTGTTTATTCAGCAGGGTAAGGATCACTCTGTGTTACTGTACAGAGTCACTGTTTATTCAGGGTAAGGATCACTCACTGTGTAACTGTACAGAGTCATTGTTTATTCAGGGTAAGGATCACTCACTGTGTTACTGTACAGAGTTACTGTTTATTCAGGATAAGGATCATTCACTGTGTAACTGTACAGAGTCACTATTTATTCAGGGTAAGGAACACTCACTGTGTAACTGTACAGAGTCACTGTTTATTCAGGATGAGGATCAATCACTGTGTAACTGTACAGAGTCACTGTTTATTCAGGGTAAGGATCATTCACTGTGTAACTGTACAGAGTCACTGTTTATTCAGGGTAAGGATCATTCACTGTGTAACTGTACAGAGTCACTGTTTATTCAGCAGGGTAAGGATCACTCACTGTGTAACTGTACAGAGTCACTGTTTATTCAGCAGGGTAAGGATCACTCACTGTGTAACTGTACAGAGTCACTGTTTATTCAGCAGGTTAAGGATCACTCACTGTGTAACTGTACAGAGTCACTGTTTATTCAGCAGGGTAAGGATCACTCACTGTGTAACTGTACAGAGTCACTGTTTATTCAGCAGGGTAATGGTCACTCACTGTGTAACTGTACAGAGTCACTGTTTATTCAGGGTAAGGATCACTCACTGTGTAACTGTACAGAGTCACTGTTTATTCAGCAGGGTAAGGATTACTCACTGTGTAACTGTACAGAGTCACTGTTTATTCAGCAGGGTAAGGATCACTCACTGTGTAACTGTACAGAGTCACTGTTTATTCAGCAGGGTAAGGATCACTCACTGTGTAACTGTACAGAGTCACTGTTTATTCAGCAGGGTAATGGTCACTCACTGTGTAACTGTACAGAGTCACTGTTTATTCAGGGTAAGGATTATTCTTTTCTTGATTTTACAGGTCATCCCCCTGATTGCTCAGAGCTGTCAACCAGTGTGTCCTTGGGAATTATTTGTGTTTGAGTATTCTATGGAAATGTCAAACAACTTGGGTTAGTTTCAATGTCTGTGTGTGAGAGAGTATGCAAACATTTTGGATTTCTAAAGTTTGTTGAATCTGGTGCAGTTAGCAATTGTTGACTTGACCTCTCTGCCTCTCCCTCTTCCCTGCTGTCTCTGCCCACAGATCCCAGGCGGGTGGACACAAATCCTGATGGGGTTTATCCAACACGAATGTTTGAGACACACTTGGACTGGGAAATTGAGCTCGCACGGACGGGTGCGCTGGGCTGGCGTGTTAGCCTAGCCAACGAGCGCTTTGAGGTGTCAGCCAGGTAATGTTGATGAACGAAGGGTCACCTTACTGTTCCGATGGGACAGTGAGGTTCGACCTCTACTCCACAGCTCGCACCCTTAGTTTAAAAGTTTGATTCACTCACCAAAATGGCCAATCATTTACCTTCCCTACTGTACCCAGAATACAAGGGTCTATAATACAACAACACAGTACAGGCTTCTTTCAATAAGCAACAAACTATTAGTTTCTTTAAAACCAGTCTTGTGAAATAGCAAAGATGAGATGGGCAATAAATGCAAATCTAGCCAGAAACGCCCGCATCCAGTAAATTTAATTTTTAAAAAATGGGCACAGACACACACATGAATAATAGAAACGTAGAAAATAGGAGCAGGAGTAGGTTATTCAGCCCTTCGAGCCTCCTCTGCAATTCAGTATGATCATGGCTGATCCTCTGCCTCAATGCCATATTCACGATCTCTCCTCACCCCTAGAAATAGAGGAATTCTGCCAAACTTTAAAAGTCAATGGTTCCAGGAAAAACGAAAGATGATGCAGTCCCTTGAAATGATGTCCGGATTATACAATTGGTCTCTCAGCCCTGATCTGTCAAACAGTCAATGATTCTTCCACTGCTTTTCAGGCGGACTCGAGGAACACCTGCAGGTACCCAATTCCAGCACACACAGCAACTTGGAAGCAGCTGACATTCACTTCTGTCTGTCGACTGGCTCTGCACCGCAAAAAGGCTGCGGTTTTCCTTCACAAGCAGTTGGTCCTTCTTCTTCTCAAAGCAAAACCAAAATTAGCTTTTAAACACAGCTCTGGGCATGGTTTTTTTCCCCAGACCATAAACTACCATGTGATCCCTTTCGTCCACAGTCCACAACGGTCAAGAGATTTCCAGCTTCTTTACAACTGATTAATTACCTTTTCTTGTTAATGGATGTCTCTCTAACAAAAGTGATCATAATTCTTGCATTAACCCTTTAACGAACGGTATCTTAAAGCACAAATTCTTCTAGAATGTTCTTACACCTTGAAGATGAACTGTAGTCGGTGATAAAATTGTTCAACATAAGTCTCCTTACAGCTCCGGTATGTTTGTCACAGTCTTATACAGTGACAGACACGTCCCCACCAGTACTGTACCCCAGTGTTATACAGTGACAGACCCGTCCGCACCAGTACTGTACCCCAGTGTTATACAGTGACAGACCTGTCCGCACCAGTACTGTACCCCAGTGTTATACAGTGACAGACCCGTCCCCACCAGTACTGTACCCCAGTGTTATACAGTGACAGACCCGTCCCCACCAGTACTGTACCCCAGTATTATACAGTGACAGACCCGTCCCCACCAGTACTGTACCCCAGTGTTATACAGTGACAGACCCGTCCCCACAAGAACTGTACCCAAGAGTTATACAGTGACAGACCCGTCCCCACCAGTACTGTACCGCAGTGTTATACAGTGACAGACCTGTCTCCTGTAATACTGCCCCCCAGTGTTATACAGTGACAGACCTGTCTCCTGTAATACTGCCCCCCAGTGTTATACAGTGACAGACCTGTCCCCACCAGTACTGTACCCCAGTGTTATACAGTGACAGACCTGTCTCCTGTATTACTGCCCCCCAGTGTTATACAGTGACAGACCTGTCTCCTGTAATACTGCCCCCCAGTGTTATACAGTGACAGACCTGTCTCCTGTAATACTGCCCCCCAGTGTTATACAGTGACAGACCTGTCCCCACCAGTACTGTACCCCAGTGTTATACAGTGACAGACCTGTCCCCACCAGTACTGTACCCCAGTGTTACACAGTGACAGACCTGTCCCCACCAGTACTGTACCCCAGTGTTATACAGTGACAGACCTGTCTCCTGTAATACTGCCCCCCAGTGTTATACAGTGACAGACCTGTCTCCTGTAATACTGCCCCCCAGTGTTATACAGTGACAGACCTGTCTCCTGTAATACTGCCCCCCAGTGTTACACAGTGACAAACCTGTCTCCTGTAATACTGCCCCCCAGTGTTATACAGTAACAGACCTGTCTCCTGTAATACTGCCCCCCAGTGTTACACAGTGACAGACCTGTCTCCTGTAATACTGCCCCCCAGTGTTACACAGTGACAGACCTGTCCCCACCAGTACTGGACCCCTGTGTTATACAGTGACAGACCTGTCCCCACCAGTACTGTACCCCAGTGTTACACAGTGACAGACCTGTCCCCACCAGTACTGTACCCCAGTGTTATACAGTGACAGACCTGTCTCCTGTAATACTGCCCCCCAGTGTTATACAGTGACAGACCTGTCTCCTGTAATACTGCCCCCCAGTGTTTTGCAGTGACAGACCTGTCTCCTGTAATACTGCCCCCCAGTGTTACACAGTGACAGACCTGTCTCCTGTAATACTGCCCCCCAGTGTTACACAGTGACAGACCTGTCTCCTGTAATACTGCCCCCCAGTGTTATACAGTGACAGACCTGTCTCCTGTAATACTGCCCCCCAGTGTTACACAGTGACAGACCTGTCTCCTGTAATACTGCCCCCCAGTGTTATACAGTGACAGACCTGTCTCCTGTAATACTGCCCCCCAGTGTTACACAGTGACAGACCTGTCTCCTGTAATACTGCCCCCCAGTGTTACACAGTGACAGACCTGTCTCCTGTAATACTGCCCCCCAGTGTTACACAGTGACAGACCTGTCCCCACCAGTACTGTACCCCAGTGTTATACAGTGACAGACCTGTCTCCTGTAATACTGCCCCCCAGTGTTACACAGTGACAGACCTGTCTCCTGTAATACTGCCCCCCAGTGTTACACAGTGACAGACCTGTCCCCACCAGTACTGTACCCCAGTGTTACACAGTGACAGACCTGTCTCCTGTAATACTGCCCCCCAGTGTTACACAGTGACAGACCTGTCCCCACCAGTACTGTACCCCAGCGTTATACAGTGACAGACCTGTCTCCTGTAATACTGCCCCCCAGTGTTATACAGTGACAGACCTGTCTCCTGTAATACTGCCCCCCAGTGTTATACAGTGAGAGACCTGTCTCCTGTAATATTGCCCCCCAGTGTTATACAGTGACAGACCTGTCTCCTGTAATACTGCCCCCCAGTGTTATACAGTGACAGACCTGTCTCCTGTAATACTGCCCCCCAGTGTTATACAGTGACAGACCTGTCTCCTGTAATACTGCCCCCCAGTGTTATACAGTGACAGACCTGTCTCCTGTAATACTGCCCCCCAGTGTTATACAGTGACAGACCTGTCTCCTGTAATACTGCCCCCCAGTGTTATACAGTGACAGACCTGTCTCCTGTAATACTGCCCCCCAGTGTTATACAGTGACAGACCTGTCTCCTGTAATACTGCCCCCCAGTGTTATACAGTGACAGACCTGTCTCCTGTAATACTGCCCCCCAGTGTTACACAGTGACAGACCTGTCTCCTGTAATACTGCCCCCCAGTGTTATACAGTGACAGACCTGTCTCCTGTAATACTGCCCCCCAGTGTTACACAGTGACAGACCTGTCTCCTGTAATACTGCCCCCCAGTGTTATACAGTGACAGACCTGTCTCCTGTAATACTGCCCCCCAGTGTTATACAGTGACAGACCTGTCTCCTGTAATACTGCCCCCCCAGTGTTATACAGTGACAGACCTGTCTCCTGTAATACTGCCCCCCAGTGTTATACAGTGACAGACCTGTCTCCTGTAATACTGCCCCCCAGTGTTATACAGTGACAGACCTGTCTCCTGTAATACTGCCCCCCAGTGTTATACAGTGACAGACCTGTCTCCTGTAATACTGCCCCCCAGTGTTATACAGTGAGAGACCTGTCTCCTGTAATACTGCCCCCCAGTGTTATACAGTGACAGACCTGTCTCCTGTAATACTGCCCCCCAGTGTTATACAGTGACAGACCTGTCTCCTGTAATACTGCCCCCCCAGTGTTATACAGTGACAGACCTGTCTCCTGTAATACTGCCCCCCAGTGTTACACAGTGACAGACCTGTCTCCTGTAATACTGCCCCCCAGTGTTATACAGTGACAGACCTGTCTCCTGTAATACTGCCCCCCAGTGTTACACAGTGACAGACCTGTCTCCTGTAATACTGCCCCCCAGTGTTACACAGTGACAGACCTGTCCCCACCAGTACTGTACCCCAGTGTTATACAGTGACAGACCTGTCCCCACCAGTACTGTACCCCAGTGTTACACAGTGACAGACCTGTCCCCACCAGTACTGTACCCCAGTGTTATACAGTGACAGACCTGTCTCCTGTAATACTGCCCCCCAGTGTTATACAGTGACAGACCTGTCTCCTGTAATACTGCCCCCCAGTGTTATACAGTGACAGACCTGTCTCCTGTAATACTGCCCCCCAGTGTTACACAGTGACAGACCTGTCTCCTGTAATACTGCCCCCCAGTGTTATACAGTGACAGACCTGTCTCCTGTAATACTGCCCCCCAGTGTTACACAGTGACAGACCTGTCTCCTGTAATACTGCCCCCCCAGTGTTACACAGTGACAGACCTGTCTCCTGTAATACTGCCCCCCAGTGTTACACAGTGACAGACCTGTCTCCTGTAATACTGCCCCCCAGTGTTATACAGTGACAGACCTGTCTCCTGTAATACTGCCCCCCAGTGTTACACAGTGACAGACCTGTCTCCTGTAATACTGCCCCCCAGTGTTATACAGTGACAGACCTGTCTCCTGTAATACTGCCCCCCAGTGTTACACAGTGACAGACCTGTCTCCTGTAATACTGCCCCTCAGTGTTACACAGTGACAGACCTGTCTCCTGTAATACTGCCCCCCAGTGTTACACAGTGACAGACCTGTCCCCACCAGTACTGTACCCCAGTGTTATACAGTGACAGACCTGTCTCCTGTAATACTGCCCCCCAGTGTGACACAGTGACAGACCTGTCTCCTGTAATACTGCCCCCCAGTGTTACACAGTGACAGACCTGTCCCCACCAGTAATGTACCCCAGTGTTACACAGTGACAGACCTGTCTCCTGTAATACTGCCCCCCAGTGTTACACAGTGACAGACCTGTCTCCTGTAATACTGCCCCCCAGTGTTATACAGTGACAGACCTGTCTCCTGTAATACTGCCCCCCAGTGTTATACAGTGACAGACCTGTCTCCTGTAATACTGCCCCCCCAGTGTTATACAGTGACAGACCTGTCTCCTGTAATACTGCCCCCCAGTGTTACACAGTGACAGACCTGTCTCCTGTAATACTGCCCCCCAGTGTTATACAGTGACAGACCTGTCTCCTGTAATACTGCCCCCCAGTGTTACACAGTGACAGACCTGTCTCCTGTAATACTGCCCCCCAGTGTTACACAATGACAGACCTGTCCCCACCAGTACTGTACCCCAGTGTTATACAGTGACAGACCTGTCCCCACCAGTACTGTCCCCCAGTGTTACACAGTGACAGACCTGTCCCCACCAGTACTGTACCCCAGTGTTATACAGTGACAGACCTGTCTCCTGTAATACTGCCCCCCAGTGTTATACAGTGACAGACCTGTCTCCTGTAATACTGCCCCCCAGTGTTATACAGTGACAGACCTGTCTCCTGTAATACTGCCCCCCAGTGTTATACAGTGACAGACCTGTCTCCTGTAATACTGCCCCCCAGTGTTATACAGTGACAGACCTGTCTCCTGTAATACTGCCCCCCAGTGTTATACAGTGACAGACCTGTCTCCTGTAATACTGCCCCCCAGTGTTATACAGTGACAGACCTGTCTCCTGTAATACTGCCCCCCAGTGTTACACAGTGACAGACCTGTCTCCTGTAATACTGCCCCCCAGTGTTACACAGTGACAGACCTGTCTCCTGTAATACTGCCCCCCAGTGTTATACAGTGACAGACCTGTCTCCTGTAATACTGCCCCCCAGTGTTACACAGTGACAGACCTGTCTCCTGTAATACTGCCCCCCAGTGTTATACAGTGACAGACCTGTCTCCTGTAATACTGCCCCCCAGTGTTATACAGTGACAGACCTGTCTCCTGTAATACTGCCCCCCAGTGTTATACAGTGACAGACCTGTCTCCTGTAATACTGCCCCCCAGTGTTATACAGTGACAGACCTGTCTCCTGTAATACTGCCCCCCAGTGTTACACAGTGACAGACCTGTCTCCTGTAATACTGCCCCCCAGTGTTATACAGTGACAGACCTGTCTCCTGTAATACTGCCCCCCAGTGTTATAAATCTCTGCCCCAATAACAATAACTGCGAGATCCTAATTTTCCTGTTGTTTTGTGTGCAGCCTTTCGAAGTCCCTTGTGGTCCCACGGAAGATTTTAGACCTGGATGTTAAGAAAGCCGGCGCATATTTCAATGAGGGGCGAATTCCGGTGGGTGCTTGCTATACATTAGTGAGCTGCAGGTATTTGTGTTTTTGCTGGTTTTAACTGGCTTCCCTTTAACTCTTGCAGCGGTGGCATTGGCACCATAGGGGCAGCGACCTGCTGAGAATGGGCAGCTTCCAGAGCAACGCATGTGCACAGAGAGATGGGTTAAGGTAGGAGCTGGCTGATCGAGACGGATACTGCTACTGGGAGTAGTTAGATGTAGAGCAAACCCACCACCCTTCTACTTACTCCCCTCATCCAACACTCTCAGGGGTTAGATACAGAGTAAAGCTCCGTCTACACCATCCCCATCAAACACTCCCAGGACAGGTACAGCACGAGGTTAGATACAGAGTAAAGCTCCGTCTACACCATCCCCATCAAACACTCCCAGGACAGGTACAGCACAGGGTTAGATACAGAGTAAAGCTCCCTCTACACGGTCCCCATCAAACACTCCCAGGACAGGTACAGCACGGGGTTAGATACAGAGTAAAGCTCCCTCTACACTGTCCCCATCAAACACTCCCAGGACAGGTACAGCACAGGGTTAGATACAGAGTAAAGCTCTCTCTACACTGTCCCCATCAAACACTCCCAGGACAGGTACAGCACGGGGTTAGATACAGGGTAAAGCTCCCTCTACACGCGCCCCAATCAAACTCTCCCAGGACAGTACAGCACGGGGTTTAGATACAGAGAAAAGCTCCCTCTACACTGTCCCCATCAAACACTAACACTCCCAGGACAGGTACAGCAGTGGTAAGATACAGTAAAGCTCCCTCTACACTTCCCCATCCAAACACTCCCAGGACAGGTACAGCACGGGGTAGATACTGAGTAAAGCTCTCTCTACACTGTCCCCATCAAACACTCCCAGGACAGGTACAGCACGGGGTTAGTACAGAGTAAAGCTCCC